>NC_039484.1:12954291-13006442 GCF_003590095.1 Trichoplusia ni
AAGTATTTTAGACTGTGCATGTAATTATCAGTTCCAAAATTTATTGACGATTATGTTTATGTACGATTGCAATACTAGATTTTTCCTGAAAGTTTAAAAGACAGACTTTCGCAATTACATTATTAAGTTGGATTTCAAACAATTTAAGGTCAGTGCAGCGCGGATTGCAGCTCACTGCGCGAGCGTCGTATGGAACATCACTGGTAAAACAAGGCGGTGCATCAAAATGTAAACCTGAATTGACCTCCGAACTAACTAACAATTCTCGACTCTACTCCTTTACAATTAAATGCATTCTAGCTTGAGCGACAACGAGTATAGCATTTAGAATTATCTTTCACTTAAATCTACCTTTTGCTGTTTCGCTTAGAGTATAATTCTTTAGTCGTTATTTTTGTACCAGTCAAAATTCGTTTGCATATACTTAGCGCAGCATACATTCATAACTGGCACACACTTTTTGTCCTCTGTTTTCATTATTATGGTAAACTTTTTTTATGGTTTCAAATATAGAGACAGGGGATTACAAAAAATAAAATATTGCTTTTAATCTGTGCGGAGCCACAATTGGTAACTAATACTAAGAATTGCCGACAGGTAGATAACACAAGCGTAACACAAAACGCCAGACAAAGGCTCCGCGCCGCGAGTCGCTAGTCGTCTCGTTTTTTGCCGGCGCGCAAAGTGCGGGCGGAGGCGCGCACGGCTCATAAAGTGACACGCTGTAGTCTTTCTTCTTAATCGATTTTATACCTATACCTGACCCCGAATTAATAATCCACTATCCTTCGTTTATCCAGACTCCTATTTAAGCATTTTCTTTGAAATAAGTAGGCACTCTACATTTCTATGATAGTCATTTCAAACTGGTTTAAAAAATGTAAATGAATGGCCCATTGAACATTTTTCAATGGCGCGGACAACAAGCTGGAGCGGTTTGTAAAGAACATAGTTCCCTTTGATTCCAGCGAAGGGGAGAGCGCCATGAGAACGGTATTCGGGTATGCGAGCGAGCGGCGGGGTGGGGCAGGTGACGGCGCCGGGGGGGGGGGACTGTGCGTCTCTAGAAATTTCCATTGCCCAAGCGCCGCTGGTGTGGCGACGTGCACGCACTTAGCCGACCGAGAAGGCTAGAAAGAGATGCACGGTCATCGCCTCTCCTTGCGAACTACACGCGGTTAATATCTAGATAATCGACACTCACATGGGTTTCTTCAAATCGTGTTCGATATAACTTTTTTATGGAGATAGAAAGATAGCGACTTTTATTCAAATCCGTAAGGCATACATTGTTATTCATAAACAGTAAAACCAACCGAAATAAAGAACAAAATGAAAGATTAACTTAATTCAGAAGCATATTATTTATACTCATGGACCACCGCACAAACTCGATTGTTCAGCGCAGTGTATAAACAAAGTGTCTCGCTCAGCGCTCCGCCGCCGCGGCCGCGACCGCCTCCTCCACACTCATGGCACCGGTATGGAGGCCACCGCGCGCCGCCCGCGCAACTTTCGGCTACACGCTTCAGTAATACTGGGGCCTTGTTCACCGGGGTTATACACAGACTTAGGGTATTCCTAACCTTCAAACTAAATTGAACTCTATTAGAAAACACTAAGCTCCAATTCTTAATGAATCTCCTTAGACAAACTTGAATATCGCCGTCCTTGTCTAAAGGCATCCCGTTTTAGGTTATTTTCCATTGCACGGAAATGGAGTCGGGCACCACGAGCGCTTCTATTTCTAGATTTATTCTAACGTGTTGCCTTAACCCTAGAAAGATAGTCTGCGTAAAATTGACGCATGCATTCTTGAAATATTGCTCTCTCTTTCTAAATAGCGCGAATCCGTCGCTGTGCGTTTAGGACATCTCAGTCGCCGCTTGGAGCTCCCGTGAGGCGTGCTTGTCAATGCGGTAAGTGTCACTGATTTTGAACTATAACGACCGCGTGAGTCAAAATGACGCATGATTATCTTTTACGTGACTTTTAAGATTTAACTCATACGATAATTATATTGTTATTTCATGTTCTACTTACGTGATAACTTATTATATATATATTTCTTGTTATAGATATCGTGACTAATATATAATAAAATGGGTAGTTCTTTAGACGATGAGCATATCCTCTCTGCTCTTCTGCAAAGCGATGACGAGCTTGTTGGTGAGGATTCTGACAGTGAAATATCAGATCACGTAAGTGAAGATGACGTCCAGAGCGATACAGAAGAAGCGTTTATAGATGAGGTACATGAAGTGCAGCCAACGTCAAGCGGTAGTGAAATATTAGACGAACAAAATGTTATTGAACAACCAGGTTCTTCATTGGCTTCTAAC
The DNA here is from genome assembly GCF_003590095.1 of Trichoplusia ni. Lineage (NCBI taxonomy): Eukaryota > Metazoa > Arthropoda > Insecta > Lepidoptera > Noctuidae > Trichoplusia > Trichoplusia ni. The sequence goes on from NC_039484.1 coordinate 12,956,634, forward strand.
AAAATCTTGACCTTGCCACAGAGGACTATTAGAGGTAAGAATAAACATTGTTGGTCAACTTCAAAGTCCACGAGGCGTAGCCGAGTCTCTGCACTGAACATTGTCAGATCTCAAAGAGGTCCGACGCGTATGTGCCGCAATATATATGACCCACTTTTATGCTTCAAACTATTTTTTACTGATGAGATAATTTCGGAAATTGTAAAATGGACAAATGCTGAGATATCATTGAAACGTCGGGAATCTATGACAGGTGCTACATTTCGTGACACGAATGAAGATGAAATCTATGCTTTCTTTGGTATTCTGGTAATGACAGCAGTGAGAAAAGATAACCACATGTCCACAGATGACCTCTTTGATCGATCTTTGTCAATGGTGTACGTCTCTGTAATGAGTCGTGATCGTTTTGATTTTTTGATACGATGTCTTAGAATGGATGACAAAAGTATACGGCCCACACTTCGAGAAAACGATGTATTTACTCCTGTTAGAAAAATATGGGATCTCTTTATCCATCAGTGCATACAAAATTACACTCCAGGGGCTCATTTGACCATAGATGAACAGTTACTTGGTTTTAGAGGACGGTGTCCGTTTAGGATGTATATCCCAAACAAGCCAAGTAAGTATGGAATAAAAATCCTCATGATGTGTGACAGTGGTACAAAGTATATGATAAATGGAATGCCTTATTTGGGAAGAGGAACACAGACCAACGGAGTACCACTCGGTGAATACTACGTGAAGGAGTTATCAAAGCCTGTGCACGGTAGTTGTCGTAATATTACGTGTGACAATTGGTTCACCTCAATCCCTTTGGCAAAAAACTTACTACAAGAACCGTATAAGTTAACCATTGTGGGAACCGTGCGATCAAACAAACGCGAGATACCGGAAGTACTGAAAAACAGTCGCTCCAGGCCAGTGGGAACATCGATGTTTTGTTTTGACGGACCCCTTACTCTCGTCTCATATAAACCGAAGCCAGCTAAGATGGTATACTTATTATCATCTTGTGATGAGGATGCTTCTATCAACGAAAGTACCGGTAAACCGCAAATGGTTATGTATTATAATCAAACTAAAGGCGGAGTGGACACGCTAGACCAAATGTGTTCTGTGATGACCTGCAGTAGGAAGACGAATAGGTGGCCTATGGCATTATTGTACGGAATGATAAACATTGCCTGCATAAATTCTTTTATTATATACAGCCATAATGTCAGTAGCAAGGGAGAAAAGGTTCAAAGTCGCAAAAAATTTATGAGAAACCTTTACATGAGCCTGACGTCATCGTTTATGCGTAAGCGTTTAGAAGCTCCTACTTTGAAGAGATATTTGCGCGATAATATCTCTAATATTTTGCCAAATGAAGTGCCTGGTACATCAGATGACAGTACTGAAGAGCCAGTAACGAAAAAACGTACTTACTGTACTTACTGCCCCTCTAAAATAAGGCGAAAGGCAAATGCATCGTGCAAAAAATGCAAAAAAGTTATTTGTCGAGAGCATAATATTGATATGTGCCAAAGTTGTTTCTGACTGACTAATAAGTATAATTTGTTTCTATTATGTATAAGTTAAGCTAATTACTTATTTTATAATACAACATGACTGTTTTTAAAGTACAAAATAAGTTTATTTTTGTAAAAGAGAGAATGTTTAAAAGTTTTGTTACTTTATAGAAGAAATTTTGAGTTTTTGTTTTTTTTTTAATAAATAAATAAACATAAATAAATAGTTTGTTGAATTTATTATTAGTATGTAAGTGTAAATATAATAAAACTTAATATCTATTCAAATTAATAAATAAACCTCGATATACAGACCGATAAAACACATGCGTCAATTTTACGCATGATTATCTTTAACGTACGTCACAATATGATTATCTTTCTAGGGTTAAATTATGCCTATGTCTGTCTGTCTAAAAATATTCAAATAGATCGCTAACGAAAAGGCTGATGTATTTTGATATTCTGGTTTTGAAAACTGATTTGTTTCAATTTCGGATTAACTTTTGCAGCTTCGTTTTCGGATTGTTATAAACTTTTAAAAGTATCGTTTAAAACTATCGGCTACTTAATTATATAATAGCTTGTTGATTACAGAACAGAAGGCAAAAATTGTACATTACGGCTCACGAGTATGTAGGTTCCCTAGTTTCCATACATCATTATAAATTATGTTGACTGTTTCGTATGTGACTGATTGGAAATAAGGCCCAACAAGGAAATAGATAATTAATATTAAGGAAAATCATTCAATATTCATCTATATACGACGTGTATAGATTTCCTCTGTAGCATTGTGGTGTGGTGGACAAACATGCGCATGAACGAGTGTCCGCTTGCACCGGATCGTGTAGACAATACCCAATGAACACCTGATACTGTTGATGAATAAAGACACGCGAATTGTTATAACATTACAATACGTATGTCACTTACAGACTATGTGCGGTTTTCGCCCGCTCACAAGCGTACCTTTCAAGTAAAATAGCATGAAACACGTGGCATTTATCCTTGAGCCATCCCTAGCTATTGTGTGATCGCTAGAAATATCAGTGGAACGATACAAGACAATTAGTTCATTATACAGTCACTTGTTTTTGCTCAAGTCAATGGAGACGCAATGTCGAGGCGAAGAATATTCGTGTAGCAATTCCAACTGTCTCTGATTGTTATAAAAAGTAATGAATATGGTTATTTAATTTTACTCAGGCTATGCACGTGATTAACTTGAGAAACAAAGAGGAGAAATTTAAGTACGTGTTTAATATTCAAACGTTTGCAATCAGATCGTGAATTGAAACCTTGAACTGATTCTGGCTTGCGTCTTAGAGAAAGAATACCTTTGGAGAATAAAGTAGTTCTGAACCCGAAAATTATAAATCCCATTCCTTTCTCAAATAGTTTTCTATCAGAATGTTTTCGTCAGTTTTGTGTAGAGATAAGATTTTGGTGTAAACGACTGAGTGTAGTAACCATAACCATCATGTATTAGGACGGTAATCGATCAACGTTAATGAACGCAAATAGCTTGGGTTTTTCAACACTGGTTTACAGCATATTTTCTCGGCTTACTGTAAACGACTAGGAAACACAAAGAGGTTTTCAATGCATGCCAGAACTCTGAAAAAAAGACTGTTGGCATTGCAAAATATAGGTATCTACATGGAGTTTCTTGCCGGTTTTTCTCTCTCACTCATTTTTAAAAAATGACAGAATGAAGGTCGATTAGAAATGAAACCTTTGCGATTGACTGCGTACATTGTCTTGCTTTTTAGCTCCCACTAAACTAAGTACATATATTATTCAGTGTTGTTAGCCCTTTCCGTCGAATGATCGACAGTCCCTACCGTCCTAACAGGGGGCCCCATGGCCAAATGATATACATGAGTACTACGATATGCATCTTACCCCTAAATTAAAATGTTGCGTGCACATGTACTTTGATCCGCGAAAGAGGTTTACGCCATTTTAGTTTTTTTTTATGCAAAATGAAGTTGAATCATACAATATGACTTATTGTAATTTTAAAACGGGTACCTGCGAGACTTTGTTAATTTTAACATGCAGATAGATGTTAAATGATAAAATGTTAAACGATAAAATTGTTTAAATTTAAAAACATTTTAGTTTTAATATAGTAAACCTTAGTCAAAAGAAATATTTTACTATAGACCAAGAGATAAATATTTTTAACCGAGTATATATCTGAAACTCAAAGTGAATCAGTACATTTAAAAAGACAGCGCAAGCGCACAATATGGGAACTGCATACATTAAACAATGCTTAAAACAATAAAGATGAAATTCATGTGAACGGCGGCTGATCTTGATTATTTTTTAATATGCTCTTTATCGTTCTTCTTATAATAACGCTATTTTAATTGAAAGTATGATTCAGCATGCGATTTGGCTAATCGAAACGCAGTGGACACAAACCTTGCTCACTCATCAACAAGATCAATTAGACTAATTGCAAAAGATTGACCAACGAATACGAATCTATATCGCAAATACGATTTAAAAACTGAAGCTATTAATGCGAACGAATTCAGTCCACTGTTTTGAATACTAAGCATTGTGGCTGACGTAATACCAGGTGACGTACGCACGCAATGCACGTTCGAAAAAGTATTGATAGAAAGAAGTCTTAAAGCAGCCTGCATCAAAATTGAAAACTCTACAAAACAATAAATAGATGCAAGTAAATAAAATTAATGAATATGCTTATAAACGAACAAAAGTAAATTATGCTAAACGAGTCGAATTCAGCATATTCATTTGTTTTACTGCCACTAAACCTAGAAGAATAGCTAACGCGATCAGTCACGTGTTTTAAAACATAAAGAATTTAGTAACTGTACATTTTCTGTATTGATTTGCTATACGTGTGATGGATGCATAAATTAGTCGCGAATCGAACCAGATCGTGAGAAACGAAAGGAAGTAGGGGAACGTAGCCCGATATTAACGAAAAAGGTTACACTAATAAATTTCATATCCATTTAAGTCCAAGATTTAAACTAAGAGTGATTCGTTGATTACTGCTCTACTTTATCATTCGCTTAACGTAACGCTCTATCAAATGGCAGCAAAAGATATTTGTTTATGTCAGATGACTTATGTATTTGTTTACTTTGTATTCTTGTGAAAGTTTTGTGGCAGAATAACATTTCAAGGCCTCGGTCGCACACTTAGTGGAACTATCCAAATGCTGCTTTTTTTAGATACATCAATGTTTTATATACTTTCACCTTTTATAGATAAATAAGGTTGCTTTAATATTTAAGACGTATGTCGGCCTGTGCGAGGACAAAAGTTTGAGAAACAATTGGTAATACAGAAGAAAATTCTGATTTCGTAAACACGTTTAGTAATAAATATTACGACGTACTTAATGACCTATGTAAAATGACTTGAAGTTACATCAGAAACTATGAGTGTCATTGACTAGTCGTGTGTGAAAAATGAAGATTGTTAAGTCAAAATCTTTGATGCTAGACTTAATCTTGAGCTCAGCATCCAAGTATGATAAATACATGCACAATAGTCTATGTAAGTCTGTTTACTACCAAAAAAGAAATGTATTTAATGGTACTTAACTTTTTTTTAATGTTGCATGTACTTATCATCTCTTTAGGTACCGATTTCACTGGATAAAATTCCATATTATACTATACTCTGTAATAGAGCAAGAAGTTAAATAATAAAAAGTTACGTTACATAAGGTAAATGCATAGTACAGGTAATGCATAATTTTAGCAAAATGTAACCGAGTGTGAAATCTGTACTGAAGATTATGCGCACAGCTATAAAGGCAGTACGAGAACACAGCGTCAAAGGATTCGGTCAGACCGAAGCAATTGTTCCGCTGCATTCCGCCGTTTCATAACGCTCTATGAAATATCGCGATTCTTTAAAAACGCTCGACCGTCTTTGCAGTTTCGGTAAGTATGTATACACGTTCACATTATGTGCACGTTTTATTAGCCTCCAAGTACACTCCGCTCAGTTTATGAGCATTTTAGAAATTTTACAGCAAATTTCTAGAAAGGTTTCTAACAGGTCCATTTAAAGTAATAAGCTGACGTTTGAAGAATTGTCGCAAAGCATAGAAATATAAAACACAAGAACAGCACGGAACAGTATCCTAGAAAAAGAATAAAATTCGCATGGATAATACCATAGAAAAATATATACGAAAAATACACTTACCTTGAACACCGCCGGAGCTAACGGTATAGCCGCTTGGTTGTGAAGATGTTTTTTTGACATTTTCGTAACTTTTTCCGTCCACGCCTAATAAGTTAATATTGGTATCTTCACAAATACTTCAAAACTTTACTTTATTTTGTTCAAAGAACAATTCTAAAGAAATCGTATACTGAAAACGAGTTGCCTTCAAGTTGCCGATGACTAAAATTGCGATAAAAGTTTTCGCTGAGCGAAAATTTTGTAAGTTGGCCGGAATGGGTAAAAATATTACTCGTTGATGTTAAATTATTTATTATTAAGAACTTCACTATTTGGACACTTATAAAATAGTGCCAAAAAGTTGACTTTAATTTTAGTGAGACACGTCGGCGAGTGTACCATACGTCGTGCCACTGTTGCGGTCAAGTCGGCAATGAACGGGTAAGGCGCGACTGAGCGCGCCAAAAGGAGTGAGTGAGTCGCGAGCGGTGTGGGGTCGGCCTGACGCCGCGCTGAAGCGGACGGCGCCAAGTGACGTAAGCGTGTCTACTGTGGCGCGCGATACAACGCACTGAAAAGCGTGCGGTGCCACCGATACATGTATCTACTGCTTCATATCTGCACTTTCACAGGTTATCACTGTTTCCTCAAAATACTATGACGGTGCAGCACGGCCCTTGGCGTTGAAAAGCCGACATCACACGTCTAGCCTTCAAGACACGTGACTCACGACCACAACGTCCAGACGCGAGCTATTCTACAATACAATGCATGCTCTACACGCTGACTTACTTTTCTTGAGAGGAACTGTTGAACTCTCCATCACTGATAGTGTACACCGTGGGCTTAGATGAACGCACCATTTTTCTTTCTAAGAATGATCCTTTTATGCAGAAATGCAATTGCAGACTATTGACTAGTATTTACTGATTGCACCGTCAAGTATCGAACTGATTATGACTTCAAGTGCAGTACTGACAGCAGCGGCAATACTTTTATAAAACTAATGCTCCTTTTCCTCCAATAAACTATGCATACTAAGTCATAGTCGACAAACTAGGTAATTAAGTTTATGTCATTATCGTGGATTTCCCGAGGCGCAGTTCTCTATAAGACAGTCAGTGGTAAGCATCAAATGAAATATATCGTATTGTTCTCGCTACTTAAACTAATTCTTCACAATTGGTTATTGGTCCCCAGTTACAGTCGTCAGTGTTTTAGGGTTACCATCACTGCAGTCTGGTAGTGACATGTTCTGCAGAAGACAAGAAGGATTTTCAAGTAAAAAGAGTAAAGTGAAATCCGCTCACGTTCATCAAATGGAACCGCTGTAAATTCTAAAAAGAGGTTTGTGTTCTTTCCTGTCAAGTTTGGAAATGTTAATTTTGAGTCCAACGACTATGTGAAGACCTCGTTGTAAAGTTATCGATATTTTGTTTATAAACAAACTTGCATTGTAGATATGCAGCAGAACTCCTTAACCGCAACAATCGGTCCGTCGCATACACGGTCCTCGTTGTCATGTTAATAAACAGATGAATCTAAAAATAGTGAATCTATTTTGTGTAATTCTATTATTGTTTATTCAACAACGGTTTTCTCTTTACTAGGGTAGTAATTTTGAATTCGCAATACTGCTGCTGCTCATGATTCAGGCAGGACTCTGTTGGGTCCGAAATTCCTTTAAGAAATTTATAATTATAATTCTATTATATTGTTTACTGCCTTTATAATAGGAAAAACAGTTGTAAGTGGTATCATTTTCCTTAGTCCATATTTGCTTTTAAAGCAATAAATAATTCCACTTTTGGAATAAACATAACTACAACTCAAGGTTTACTTTGCGCTAAAACAATTAATACAAAGTTTTGATTCCACTATGATACTGGACACTACCGATAGGCATACAAAAAACATTGTAACAGGTTGCTACAAGTTTTGGTTTCCCTTTTTTGATACCTTAAAATGGTCATTCATAAATTTCGAAATACTTTACTTCAATCTCGTTTTACTTTGACGGTGATAGTTTCTACCTACAAAAAATTTCCTAACAATAGTGCCTTGACACTACAATACACATTGTATTTATTGAAAATTTATTTGAATAGACCTTTTATTTTGACCGTGTCGTTCCGAGAAGTTGCAAAAACTTCACTAACAGGTCTACGGCCTCTTCATAAATTGATAAAGTTTAAACTTCAGAAACTGTCACAACAAAAATCACATGTGCAAAGCATGTGAAAAAGCGCCGCTGACGCTACTGATTAAATACAGGTGACCTAAACATTGACATAAATGAATGCCAAATTAGAACATAAAACTATGGTGCAATACCTAAGTTATAGCCAATAAAACTTGAACATATAAATAAAATAGACACGACGCTTAAGATAAGATCGCTGTGGCAGTCCCATGCATACAGACACGGGACAACCCTATAAGGATTTACGGTAGGAATAAAAAAAATATGTGAACACTTAAAGCTATGGAAATTTCCACTCGGTCGGCGTCAGCGGCGCCTCGAAATCCTTCCGACCAAGCGAATAAAGTCAATAAAACCATACCGTCGAAACACGAGGCGCTTCTAGTCGTTAATCATTAGTTAGTATTATGAGTGCTTTACGATAAACTCGTCGAATTATAGCCCTTAAACACAGGAACTGTTGTGAATATTTTGGTGGCCATCAATTAGTAGAACATTTCTTACGAACGTGATCGAATGTTAATGATTCAAACGACGAAAGCGGACTCATTGTTGTCGTCATTAACATCTTGTTTGAGCCTTTAATTTATATTCAATGAGACGTTATTGTAACAAGAGCGTAGATATTAGCTCGACTGATCATTGTACGTACAAAGTTTTTCACTGCGCAATAGAATCAAGATGATTCTGGTTGGCTGATGAGTCGAGATCAATAGCTTGTACATAAAAAATCGAGTTGCGAATTGAGACGTCACACAATTTGTAGAAACGTGAAAACAATGAGAAGTCGAGTGTTTAACACTTAAGTCGGTGTTAATGAATCGGTCAATTTCATGGTTAGCGGCCGACAACGGTCCATGTTGTTTAATATCGAAAGATGACGATTCCCTCGATCGCTTCTGTAAAGAAGACAACACTTCAATTTGAATTCGTTCGTGTACGCCATGTTGTGCTTACCAAAATAGTTTTATAGCAGTGACGCTTGAATGTTTAGACAATGATAATTTTGAAGCAATAAAAAATCTTCTATATTTTAGACACGATTATCGGATATGCCGCAATTAACATATTCTAATCAGTATTACCATAGGTGTTTGTTCAACTACAGAAAATGATAGTTTTAATTTCGCTGGCATAAGAAATGGAACTTACTAGAACATTCTAATTAGGGACGAAATAAATACAACTGCGGAGTTACAGTATTCTTATAATCGTTGGTTATCTAACCTTCATCGTAATACTAGTACATCTTTTCAGTTTTTTCCTGTAGTTTATACGAGTTTACTATCATTATGACAATAGATCTTATGGCGTCACTTCACGGTACGCCCATTGCAACACACAGTGACTCATATTAGATAAACTGATAGGCCACTCAAACACTCATCATGATTTCGATGCACACCAAACAATTCCACAATTAACCGAATGATACAAATTAACTATAATCTAAGATTGGAAGAAGACAAATAGCAAAAACGCAGAGAAATACCTTCATGTTTTCTCATCGTTATTTTGTCTATTCAGCTAGTCTTATTTTGGACGTTTTCGTACAATTCAATACATTTCCGATGTACACAATAGTAATGCCAAGAATGGGATGTAATAGAGCCACTTAACCTTGACCGATTTTTTGTTTGTGTGTCGGTTCGGTGTGGCAACTATTCGGGACATCGAGAGTTGGGGGCTAACACGGTAGAAACGCATAGAGTCTATAATACGAGAGCTACCGTAAGCTTTGTTGATTCAGTATGACAAGTCTATTCCGTGATCGTTACTGTATTATGACATCACAAGTGCAAATAACTTGTAGACTCTTAAATTAGCGTTAGTTAACTAGCTAAAAATACTGTTGTTTTATGTTAGTTAAAACAAGTGCAAAATTTGATATTTTGAAAATTTTCTAGGTGGGGTTAACCACCATCCGAAAACGATCCTTTTCAAAAAAAATAACATTCAATATTCCAATTACGAATCATTTCTAAATAGAGAACTACCATAAACATTTAAACACTTGCTAGAAACAAACGAAAGTCGTTGCTTACATTTAAATTTAAAACGAGAACATTGAACTTGTTATCCAATGATTTTCATTGAATTTTGAAGTTCAATGCGTAAATTGTGTAAGGAAGAGAACGTTGTTGACATAATGTTAATCGGAGAACCAGTTCAATCGGACTCTTATTGAGAACGGTTAAGTAATTTGAACTCGGAATATTGTTAGAAGTTCGCTACACAAGGTCTCGATTCGTTACGAGTAACTGAATGATAGCAGGAACACAGAGAACTAGTTTATACTGCTATTATTTCTTAATAGATTTGAGATACAGTTTCGTGGATTACGTTAGGAAAATCAACACCTTAAAAGAGGTTAAATGGTCAGCTCAGTCTTACGTCGGAAAAAGTTTAAAGAACTTCCAAAAGTATTATAATATTTCCAGCCTATTTTCCTACTACAGCTCTCTTCATATAAAGGACAAGTTGGATCATTGACCACTACGCTAGCTCAATCCAGGTTGGCGATTTCAGATTCCTATATTTGAAATCCACGTTTCTTCTCCATTTTTCCTTCATCCTTTGTCCGAATGTCATAGAATAACAACGAAAGTATATATAACCTTAAAAAGTCACATAAAAACTTGCCTTGGGATCGAACTTGTATCCTCCTGAATAAAAATACATACAAGGACACCTCGACATAAAATAGAAGCATTAAGTTGATAATAACAGTATCTATTAATCATTAATAAGAATGATTAATTTTTACGAGTATTTTTAAAAAGCACTACTCGTCTCATATAAAATAAAAAACAACAAATATACACCATCTATAAATTAAATTATTCACCACAAAAACATATACACCATATATAAATAAATTGGTCTATAAGAAAAACACATTTTCAACAAAAGCTATAAACGTGAAGCTAATTTTACTATGAAACAATTATAACAAATATGTTCTTGATATTAAAAAACAACATAGCAATCTCTATAGTCATCAAAAAATATTTCTGAAACCATTTGATGATATGAAAACTAAAATATCCAACTAAACCTTGGAAAAAGAGAGGTATTTATTATGAATAACAATATTTTTGCATTAATATATTTCTAGCCCAAATTAGGTTTATCATAACAAATGCCACAGTTCACAATAGTTTTCTAGCTACGTCTATAGAGCAGAAAACGATGGCCCCTGGTGGATGCAGCATCCCATTTTTTCAACCGTCTTCAGAAATGCGCAGGTTCTTCCTTTTATGTGTCTTGCTTAATACTTCGGAGGGGAGAAAATGATTTCATTGATTTGAACCCATTCATCAAGTTTCCAGCTTTTATTTTAAGTTATTTCTACGGTTTTTTTCCTCAACAATGGCACAGCAAGGACCTGTGACTTTTCACTTTCCAGTCTTCATTCCCTCTTTTCTCCATCCCTTGAATATAAAAAGATTATCATAATAGAAGTACCAGTACTAGCAATAGTCTAAATTAATATAAATACAGCTCCATGCATACCTCGTTCGTTATATTGAAATGAAACAGTCAGGGGATATGCATGTAATTACAATGTATTCTACTAAGCTGCAATCGCGCGCTGGTAATTGGATCAATCGATCGACTGTCTGCGCCCACCCTTACACTGTTTGCTCCATATAATTACGGAGTGCAGAAACGGGGTGAGTTGCAACGTTTACACTAAAATAATCAACAGCACTATAACTACAACAATTTAATAAATGTCATACACAATTCCTTCTTTTATACTAAGGAGATCTATAATTGATTATACTTCAATAAAAGAAAATGTTCTTACTTGTAAGTAAACTTTATTAAGTTTGACTTGTATGTTTGTCTGTCTGTGGCACAGTAGAACTTAAAGGGATGAATCAATTTGGATGCGAGTTTTTATTACAAAAAGGGTTTCTGGCAATATTTCTTAGAGATTTTCTGCGTCTGTCCGTAGCCCCATAGCTCTTCAACGGGAGGAACAATTTCGTGCATGACACGTGGTCACATACTGTGTCACTAAATGTATAAAGTAGTAGCTTTTTTAGCTTAAACTTACAATTTGTATGAGACACTCCACCCAAAACCGCTCGAAGCATTTCAAAGTGCTAGGAATTTAAATTCTTTCCTTACATATTCAGCTGTTCAGGCAAACGTCGGGGCTAACTAACTTCCTTAAATAAATAGCAACCACTAACCACGACTGGCGTCATTTGTTTATGTTTCATAATATTCAGGATTTTCTATTAGCATTTACCTACAGGGCAATTACGTTTGCTAGTATTATATCTAGGGCATTACATGCAAATAGGGACCTGCGTAATAGGACTTTTAAGATCATTAATTGTATTACATGCACCAATGAAATTGCATCCTGTAATTTCACCTAAATCCCATTACAAAGTCATAAGTACGTTAATCTTTAATAAGTTCAGTTATGTCAATAGATAAATTGATAACTGGAGAGTGTAGACAGGTAAATGTAATGGTGTATCAGTTGTTTCCCGAGGTGATCGTAGCTACTGACCAACTGCACAAATTGATCGATCACTGGTTCCCGGCTGTTATTCATACATCTTCTTACTACTAATCTTGCTAAGGGGTAAAAGGTGCTTGAGGACGTAGGATAGGCAGTCGCTCCTTGTAAAACACTGGTGCTTGTTCCATCCAATTACACTGGAAGCCGAACATGGTTGGAAAAAATATAGGATGATGATGACCAATGTAACAGAAATATATGAAATCTTAAAGGTAATCTTTTGTGAGTCAGAGAATACATAACATTTTCAGTGCGAGATTGACCAGGTAATGCCATTAACTGGCACGTGCCAACGAGTACTTTAGAATTCCCGTTTGTCTGGTTGTAAAACCTTTTAAAGTGTCTCATGCAAGCGACAAACCCTAGTACGGACTTACGGCTCTAGAGAAATCAGTTTGAAAACCTTTATACGACAATTGTTCTTAGCCTTCCCCACTTGCAATCACAGCCTGAGATAGGACACAGCTGTGCCCGATTAGATTTCTTTTCTACGAGACCTTTAAGAGCTTTAAAAAGTTTAAGTGATTTTATTTCATTCTGGTCTGTAAACTAGGAATGGAGTGCTCTCAGGTTACATTGGATAGTAACAACTAATATTTGAAGGACGTGCAATGAATAGAAATGCATTAATTAGTAGCAGTAGCCCGTTATAACTATTAGAATCCATTAAGGCTACTATTTTCAATTTTTCTTCCAGTTTTCGGTTACAGGCTTATATACTATGATGGTTGTAGCTCTTCAGTTTTGGCTAACATCAAACTTTAGTAGAGTTAATTTTTGCCGCCAATGTACATAGGTAGCGCTGGTACGCTATTCACAAATGTAAGGTGGTATGAGATGTGAAAAGGAGATTACAAGTCCAAGGGAGTTATTGCCCACCTCCTTGCGCCATAATAATGCGCTGTTAGGCTTCCACTACTGAAGATATTACTGAATTCTGTAGAGAGTAAAACGGTACTTCTCTATGGAGAGACAATGAGTTTATTGCAATCATAATAGTTTTTGTCTTCTTCATTTTCACCACAACTTGGAAGAACTTGCCACGGTCACATATAAGCACATAATTGTCACCGGTTTTCTAGTAGAACACCAGTTTCTTTTACAGTAATTTTACTCTTACCGTAATTAGTATGGAACTCAATTCCATTGACGGCTGCAAAAGCCGTAAATAATTAAATTAATCGATTTGATCCGACGTTTAGAACAAAAGTATGTATTGAGACTATCGGAGCGTATTCTAGATTTACGATTCCTTATCTGCAATTCAATGTAGGTCCTTAAGCTCATATTTATTCCTTGATACTGAATAAATTGTTCTTAGTTTGAATTGAAATCATTGTTACTAGGTAGTGTACCTATTGTTTTTTTTTTCTCTATTCTTTTCTGTGCAGGGATGTTGCCTCTTTAGCTTTTTTTTTACTTTACTCAGAGTGAAGATGTTCTTGACTTTGTTTCAGTCAAGTTCGTCCATCAATACCTGGGCTTTCTGTTTAAAAATTTTGCTATTTTCTTACAGATGGAAAATTACTATACACAGTTTAAATCAAAGAATTTTCACCCGAATAAAATGTTTATATAGTTAATAGCCAAAACAAAACAAAAATAAAATTTATAAGTTAAATATCTTTCATTGCAGGCGAAAAATCTGCACGGTGCGCATGGATTAGGTACATGAGTTATTCATATCAACCGGAAATATAGATCAAACCCCATTCATAACCGTAAAGTTTAAATATCTTTTTAAAACGCAAAGCTAACAACACCTCTTCAATTAAGAAACGAAATGCAAAAACTTGTGTCGTTGCCATGGCAACGTGAAAACAAACAAGCGTATGTAAATTTATAAAGCGCAAGAAATTTTGCAAGTCCTGCGTAAAATCGATACGAAGGCGCGGACATGCACGGCTTTATTAATTGCTGACTGCATACGTAATTAGAATTGAATACTTCCACTTACGTCCATCGTAAACAGAAAGTCTAGACTTAAGTTATTTTTGTAGGCTAGTGTCATTTGATCATATAAGATCTTAATTATTGTCTAAAAACGAATTACGGCTTATTTAAAGAACGTTCCGTTTCATTTCGGTTTAACTTTATCAGAAGACGTTGAAATCAATTCTTAAAAATTAAAACAAAATTTATTTTGTTTGTGTGTTCGAAATTCAAACAAAACTTATACGTTTTTGGCTCCGATTTTAGTAAATGACGCACTATAAAGAAGCGGTGAGTGGGTGTTCATTCGTGAGTGTATTCCGCTGTCGAAAACATTGGCTCCTCTTTCAAAGACTGACAAAAACTGGCCAGATGTAAGCGCCAAGCTAATTAGCAAGTACCGGAATATTCCTAGGTGAACAGATAGGAATTGTCGAGAAACAAAGGCTTAACGAATTGCTAGAAGTCAAACAAAGTTGCAATTCATTGAAATTTCGTTATGCTTGGAAGTTGGTTGACTTTTTAGACCATTTTTTGCTGTGGCTTTCAAATAAAACTAAATTTAAAGTGTGAATTAATTGTAGTGACCAGTGCCTTATAGCAGGTTTACGGCTAATGTACAAAAAGAAATGAATCACCTGTTAACCCTCATGTCAAGCGTAAATGTTGGTTGTCGCAATCATAATCCAATAGATCTGACGACAAATAAATAAAGACTGAAACAGCAATACAAATTCCGCAAAGAAACACCTGGCAAGTGGCAACACTAACTTAACGTCTAAATAATGCATTCACTTAATTACGAGTTCATGCCGTGTCAAATAATAGTTTCACACTTAAATTTGATGATACTTAATATAAAAAACATACTACAAAATGAAATTGCATTAAAAAAACGACTAGTTAGTCTCAATGAGTTGGCAACAATACGTAATTTGTAGTTCGACAGGAAGTGGGGGTACCATAACAAATTGACCGAGTAGGTACCTTGTTTATGATGAAAACGTGAGGGCTCTGATTGAAGTAGTCAGGTTATTACCGCCACTGACCGTTTATACTCGATGGTCAATTAAAGGCATCATTAGTGTTTGTTATAAAACTTGTTTACATGGATAAGGGATTTGTAGTTATAGTATCGTCTGGGAGGGAAGGAGTTTCGAGTTTTAAATTGCCCTTCATTAGCACAGGTTATGAGGAACCCGCCCGGGGTTTTAAAATGTGAATTAACCTAGGTTTAAAGAACAATTCATCCACCAGTAAAAATTGTAGTAACTCAATTGCCAGTCATTCATCGGCCATTGTAAATAGCAGAATCGGGGACCTTTACCGCTGAGGTGACAAAGATCAAATATTGGTCGGTGTTTAAAAATTACTCCATCCAGTCCGTAGATTTAGTAGATAGTAGATGAAAACTTCTTCTTGCTACTTTCCTTCATATAGTTGCAATAGCATACCTACCTACCAGTAAATCCGTAGGTTCTAGAGTTTATGCTTCTTGAATTATTGAGTTCAAATTCCATTGACCTACCTTCTGACCATCAATAGTTTAAGCTGTGGTTTATTTGGTTGATAATAAATCTTATTTTAATTTCATCAACGATTGACAAAAATGCACGTGATTTCCTTATACGTCAGTGCTTTTTGCCGTACTTCCTTATAAATTTATCATACACCCATCTTTGGTACAAGTTTTGAATTTAAGTTGTATATAAGTCTAAACTTAAGAACTTTACCTGACTGCATTCAAAAACACTTAGGGGAAGGCAGGAAATATCATTCCAGCTGAAAATGAAAACGTTACACTTCGGCTGTGTCCACACACTTAACCTATTCGATGACAATACATCATTCAGAATTTCTTCGTCTCATTTCTACAAAGCGTCGAGTGAGGAATATATCGAAGTATTCTTGCACCACCCACCTTTAAAAATCAATCTTCAGCTGTCTTAAAAACTCTGGAAACGATCTCGATCTTAAAAAAAGAATAAATCCAAACACAATTACCGAAGGTTACTTAGGGTCCATGCGTAGTAAGAATAAAGTGAGCAATGATCAAAGACAGCAATGCACAGTGCGTCTTGTTAGACACACCTTTACATTTAAGATGGTAAACTCAGTAATTATAACTTTAGTAAAACCTCGACCGACACTAGTAAGGGTAGCTACACACTAAAGCGAGCACTGTACCTATTCGGTGCAGCTCTATTTCTCGAACCACACAGCCCGCAGCACTCATAGAACATTGTTTGGCTTCAATCAGCTTTTGCCGATAGGCTAGCGCAATCGGGCCCCAAATCTCGTGATACAGCAGCCTTGTAAAGCGAAAAGACCTGTGACAACTACACATGTTGTTTTCAAATTCTCCAACATTCTTACATGTTCAATTTCTGGGCCCCAATTCTGCTATTTACAATTGCCGATGTATGAATTTTGTCAAAACGCAACACAATGTTGCAAAAATGTTCAGGAGAATACGAATAGAATTTTAATCCAATTTCCATTCTTTCATCGGGAATTGGAAAAAGTGGAATTGGGGCTCTGAACATTCCAATTCATATAATAATTACTCGAATTTGTTGGTTGCTCCGATTAAGGTCAGACCGCTTATGTGTCAAGCTACCTTAACAATAGTTCTAACAGTTTCAGTCAAGCAAAATGGAAAACGGAACGTCTCGAAGCTTATATTAGAATTTCTATTACATAAGCTTCTAGAACTTTAGCGCTTCGGTAAATCACCACAATTGCTGCAATAGTAAATAGCGACAAGCGCAAACATCGGGCGTAGGTGTTGTTACACGTTCGAATGCTTCTCACACACGAATACACACACTGGTTATTAGACTGCATAATACTGTTCATGTAAATACACAAGATATTAATTGTAACTGAACTTATAAATTGTTGAAAATGTTATTCTTTTTCTGAAGTGAGTTCTTTTTGTAACATCCTTCATTTTTAGTGTGTCTTTCAAAATTGGAGTGTTATAAAACATTGCCAATTCCAAATATTTTTAATTCATTTTTTAAGGCTTTTCTTTGGAATTTTGCGGCAGTATGATTATTTTTTTAATGTTTTAGTAAATGCTTTTTTCAGACCCTACTACTTAATAACAATAACTGTAAAGTTATTGTTCATAAACAGTTTAACATTTTGCATTATTCTATTTAAATCTCGCGTGGAATAACTATGTTTGTTTCAACTGAAGTTCATTCAATTATTGGTTAATAGAAAAAAGCGTGCGTATCTGAGATTATTGACTTTAAGATTATTGTTTAGAACAATACTAGCAAAAAAATTACTATAATCCATACAACATGAAACTTCTTGATCCTTGTTAGTTAATCTAAGTCTCCGGTTTACAAAAAAAGACTTAAATAAAGACAGATGCAGTTGCGGAAGAGAAATGATTCCAAGCCGTATAGTGCACCATTACAATTTAATAATTGAAACGGCATTACCTTAAGAGATGATTTTACAACAAGAGCGGTGATAACTACTTGTCAATCAACTCGGACTCCCCCCCCCCCCACCACCAAGTCGGTGATAGCAAAGAGCTCATTAATTGTCATTCCCCGAAATGAATTTCGTAACTGTAGCGAGTAAAGTGACTCACCAATAGTAAAAAAATGGAAAATCCCTCAAAACCGCTGTGTAATGAACTTTACTGAAGTACCTAAACAAAGCCTTAATCAAGTCGTTTTTTTTTTCATAAAGATAAAAAAAAGTTCTAATTTTTCTTGTGTCCAAGGAAACCTAAGTAGGTCCATCACATGTCAAGCAACGTTTATTTTAACAATAGATTTTGATCAGTTTTTCTTATTTAATGAAGACGCGACATTATGAGAACAAAGAGAAAAAATCTGCCTCATCATCACGCCTAATACGGTTAATGGTCACCTTCAACGGCCTTTAATAAATTGCTCAGCATTTAAAACAATATATCACAAGGTTTATAATTAAAAACAAATGTTGAGGCACGGGTGTTATAAGGGCAATCTCATGGAGGTTTGCCCTGCGCAGTCCGTATCCCGACAGAAACTGAAGTTTTTAAACATTTATTTTCCCTAATAAGCCGTATAAATGCTAGTCTGTACACATGTTCGGTTCCGTACAAATAATATTGACTGATGTATCAGTCAGTGTAGTTAGTACTCCAAAAATGGACATCCAAAAGAGTAACAAATATTCGATGACACTGACAATTGTAAAAAAGCGTAAGTATATTCAGGTTTATAATTGTAAAAAGACGTATATATTTCTGATAGTCGAAAAACAATAAATATAATAAATTGTATGAGAAAATGTTGCTTTAAAGATTGTCTTTAACTTAACTTATCCCACGAAGGCAAAGAATGCAAGGAGTTCTGATGTTTGTATTAGATAGAGAAAACATATTTACCATATGCAAGAAAAGCCTATTGTTTTTTTTTAAATCAGTCTAGATATACCATTGCCTTGCATACGTCGCATATGTGTGATTAATTTGTTTTGTCCTTCATTTTTAAGCGCCAACGCCAATTGACTGAGGGTTACCAGTTTAAAATTTGTCTGCGTATCTGTCTGGGTCTGTCTTTGACATCAATTTGTTTTTTTTTGTTTGAAACTTTTATTGATCGGGAGTATTCGAAGTTTCATGTTTTTTTTTTTATGAATATCGATTCGAAATTGCCGTTACAAAATGGCGTCCAAGTACGTACATGTAGTCTCAGAATATGGGTATATTAAGTGCACCGTAACAGTGCAAATACCATCACATTTAAGACTCTATATTACAGTGGTTCCACCTCAAGACATTAAGTCTTGGTGCAATAGTTGTAACCTTTAAGTATTTATTGATAAATCCTCTTTAAGTGCTATACTTATGTTAGTGAAAAATTATAGAAAAAAAAAGACCTTTGTTATGGCGGTTACTTAAACGAATCACGTAGTTAATTTTTTAATCCTCATAGAAGGCTACCTTCTCGGAGGTTACCTGATCGGCCGCACAACGTCTTTCACATTTAGTCGGTGCCAGGCAATGCCTAGCAATTCATTATACCTACACCCCAGCCTTATCAACGAATCTATATTATGTCGACTGTTTGACGTACACATGATTCAATTGAAATAAACCATCAAAACAAGGCGAGAGGAGCCATACACCTCTACACTTTATTTAGATAACTTTTATCAGCAGGATATATTTGTCTAAAACTTAAAAAAATAATACAGCAGTGAAGCTCACCGATTTCTTAATGGAACTCGGTACCCTAAACAAAATTTCACAACTTTTTTATTAATTTTATTTCTGAATTTCGAAAAACGACTTCCCTTATTTCGACACCGTTAGAAAGGCTTACGTAGAAATACGAGTACAGTCGAACACGAAATCAAAATTAAATAAATTAATAAATGTTTATACACTTTAGTGTTAATAATATAAGATACAGCATTTTAAGTCCAATGATAGGAACGCGTTGTATCTTAATTGATAATATGAAGTCAGTGATGCAAGGATTTTAAAAAGCACTGGCCTAAGTGCGTAATATCTTTTCGATTTACTTGGATGGGGAAAAGGTGGATAGTTATAAATTTATTTTGGACAAAAAAAAACTTTTCCTTTACTTTTAGAGACTGTGTTATTTACAAATAAATATACAAGTATTCAAAAATAGGACTGTGACGTCCAACCTATGTACGAATCACAGATTAATTAATAGTTATGGTGCGTATGTTGAACCAAGATATTCTTTTTTATCAAGTTCACGACAAGAAATGCGTTTTTCTCATGACTGCAGAGACGGAATTTTTATTACTAAATTTAATACTAACATTTCTAAATCTATATTAGTCTTAATATCAATACAAAATAAACAATAGATATAGATAATTTATAGAGCCTGATCGCGTAAAGCGTCAAAAAAGACATCTTCATCCCTGCCAAAGTCGAGAAACGTGCTCAGAAGGCTGGGTGCATATTTATCGCATGCGTAGCTAATATTGAAGCTAAGAACAAAATTATCTTTATCTACAACTGGCTGATTGTAATAAACTGTAATCTATGTCTAATAGAAAAAGCAAATATTGTGGAAAAGGTCAAATATAGATTGGAAAAATGGCTTAATCAGTTCATTTGATATCAGTAAAATTCCTTTGCTCAGGAGTGCGCCAGTAAAAAGACACTAGTTACATGGTTTGATGCAAAACGTGCTTACGAATAGGCAAATCATCAAAACGTGCCGTATCGTGTAGAACAAAACATTGTGATTTTTATTGCAAATTTTGCAATTGTAATCATTTTAAAATCAGTATTTGTTTTAGATACTTTTTTTTTCTTATCTATGATTACATTTCTATAATCAGTTTTCACATCTACTTACTCAATTACATGCTTTGGATCCTATTTTTTATTATTATGTGTCAATTATAATATTATTTTTTCACCTTTGTTATATGATATTTTTCTATCTTCTGTGGCTCCTATAAAGTCATGTTAAAAGGTCTAAAACCATAAATGAGAAATAACATTTAAAAAGATATTTGGAAACACTCTTTTGTCATCGATTGTACACTGTGTGTAAACTTTTACCCTTTCTTATAACCTGTTAAAAAATAACAATAGGTAAAATAATTTATTCTTTAATGGCTTCATTTAGACTATTCGTACAATATGGATGTTACTCAATTCTGAAAAAATTGCAACGCGGTTGTTTAAAAAAATATTTTTGAAACAACCTTTATATTTAATCTTACTCTTATAACGATCTTCTGTTGTTTGCAGTTGTTGTTGTTGACTTCAATTTTATATTTTCGTAGATACAATGAGATACGATACAATATTTGTGACATCAGGGTCCAGATTCCGCTATATGGGTACAAAGGCCGATGAATAAGGAACCAAAGATCTTTAAAACAAAGGTCAGGTCCAATTTAGGAATTGCTGGGTTTGGGTCAAACGGAAATCAATGCTGTCTGTCCGTTCATCCACCTGTCTCTCATGAGCCGTTATAGGTCTTTTGTAGATGATGCATTTCTGAAGCCGCTTAAACACCTAAAAAGAGAGTAGGTAAGGTAAGGGGTGGC
This sequence comes from Trichoplusia ni, assembly GCF_003590095.1. NCBI lineage: Eukaryota > Metazoa > Arthropoda > Insecta > Lepidoptera > Noctuidae > Trichoplusia > Trichoplusia ni. The sequence goes on from NC_039484.1 coordinate 12,978,085, forward strand.
CAATTTTGTTTGCAAATTTGTCTTTGAGACCTTCAGTTTTCATATTCTCTTTCCTGACTAGGATGGAACATTAGTTTGACCATGTTTGATAAGCTTGATATTTATTTACCTACCTAAATCTGCAAAAAGCCAGGATTTACTTTTACGCTATGATAAACGGGAAACTTAATATTTTCGTTATTTTATTTAACGTCAAAGGGAAATAAAACATGAAGCAAAAACAAAAAGGATTCAAACCATAAATGTATCCTGTTTCATAGAACATCGCGCATTTATATTTTCCAGTATTTTACAAAGAGGAGAATTATGAATTGAAATCCTGAAAGCTGAAAGCTGAAAGCTCAGCTCATATTTCGATGCACATTTGTCTGTTTGTTCTCCGAATCAAAATACACAGTATGATTTTGAATGTTAATTAACACATGTATTAATCCTGAATAAAAGAGAAAAACAAATGAAATACGTAATACGTAGGATGTAGACACCTTTTGTAAAAACTGAATATCTGTTAAACCATTGTGAAAACACATTTGAGACAATGAGATCTCGTTTAAAGGTCAGTTGAGAAACTATGGATATTGGGGGCGTCATCCCTGGCACTGAATGGGCTGGGATCGATGGCGCCGGCGTCGCACTGTCTGCCTCCAGCGTTTGACGTCACCAGAGAAAGTTAGGGGATGAGGACCTATTCCCTGACAAACCGAGTTGCGCAAGCATACAATGGCCTTACTTTTACTTGGAAATTATATAAATAAATAATAAACAATCGTTTAGGGTTTGCGTGAGGTCTTGGTTGTTCTTCTTCATTGTATGAACGTCAGAATTGTAACGCAGATTTGTGACGTTTCTGGGTAGAGGATTTGTACAATGAGTTATGTAAGATGGTTAAAGAATGCCCATGCGTGTACCAGGTAGAATAAATCTTTAAATAGTGATTTTGTTCCATAAAAAAAGGTAAAAATATGCTGAATTATAATATAATAATATTTATTTATTTCTCTCATAAAGGTACATTAAACACAAGTCTATTTATAATATTTGCCATAGACTAAAACCTTTGTGAGAGCTGGAGTCTGAACTAGGTTCAAGACCTGTATGACAGATCTCCAGGCTCACCCTTAGACATGATCACATTTTGCGGCACATAAACATGAGTCTTATATGTATAATATAACATTATTAGCGGGAGAGATTTGTGAAATGTTATGTGGAGTGTAAAGGTAAAATGATATATTATTTTTTTTATTATTGAATTGTGTGTAATGTATGTGTGTGTGTGTGTATGTTAGTAATTATAATGAATTTGATTAAAGTTACTTTATGATTTGGATGATACTTTCTGCTTCTTCATAGTCCAAATCAAGGAGCCAGTTCCTTACTGTTGTTTTACATTTATATTTAGCCATTTCGTACATATGTAAAATTTTGTTTACTCTGTTGTAAACATAGGGACCAAGGAAATTATAGAAACGCTGAGCTAGCCTCGAATGTGAAGGGATGGATGTATAGACTGTATGCTTTCGTCTCAAGGATTTAAACTTTTCTGGGTTATAGGAACTGCGAGAGTGGACTGTTAGGATTAAATTTAATATGAACAGTTTTCGAATGGATAGCACATTGCAGATTTTATAAAGTTCCGTGGTAGGAAATTGATAAGGCAGGTACCAGCCAACTTTGAGGATTGCTCTTTGGGCACGTTCCAATCCGAATTGCCTCGGTATTGTTCTAGTACGGGTATAGATGAATTCCACTGTTGCTTTTAGTCTTAAAACTAAAAAATATAATCGAACTAAATTGCTGGCTTCCATTACCTCTTTCGCAACACCTAATAGTAAAAATCTTTGGATAAATTTGACATTTCTTATCGTTTGCGAAACAGTTTTAAAGTTTTCTCCCGACAAGTTCAAAGGGATTAGAAAAGTAGCATTGGTAGTCAAGGTGCCTTGCCAACCCTTCAAACATAACACAAATTGGTTTTTCCTCAACGTGACGCCACGTGTTTTGAAACATTTATAAAAACCTTTTTAGATTAATTGTGATTGAGAAACGTTTTGTCGCCGGGTGCCCAATTTTTGAAGGCATTAATTTTTCTCCAACCACGTTTATATCAAGTATCTAAATTATTAAAACCTTTTTTTAACTTACCTTCTTGAATTTTATACTAACTGGCTGTTGGTTTGGTAGGAATGCTAGCTAAAAAACTACACACAGCTAGTATGATATTTATAAACTATTTTTTAGTTCATGGAATCTTCAGGCGAACCTTTCAATTCTCAAACGAAACTTAACCTTTTAATGTGGAGATGATGTGTGAAGTTGTTACTTAGTTTCCAAGCACAAAACCAACATTCAAAATAATACCCAGGTCTTAATAAACCCATTGATTCTTAACACTAGAGTACGTACTTTAGTGTATCATCATTCAATTTTCCACATAACACGAGTCGCTGCGTCTTACAAATTTCATTTAGTCAAGTCAATTGAGGCGTATTATCAGTTAATCCTAAAATAACCTCTTTTATCTCGGGCCTTTTTGATTGATCGAGTCACATCACGCACCATACATACATACATTAGGTAAGTGTTTATAGTTTAAGAGCGGGTAAACCACTTCATGACTGTGATTATTTACAATAATAATCTTGATGTAAGCACTATCTACGGGTTAGCGTTAGACCTGATTACAAAGGTTTTGTCATAATTACGTAGATATCTGTAGACGAAGAAAATTCCGAATTAGCATTCTTGACATCGTCATAGTGTTATGGTTCTTATTCGGAAATGAATGATAGGTTAGATTTTGATGATAATCTGGATCAAAATGTTATATAATATAAAAAACTAACTATATATTTACCACTGCTAGTCTCTTTCCGTATCGGGAATATGATTAAAAAAGTACCTACTATTCCCGCACTCACGGGAGTATTACAAACGTTCAGGTTAAATGCACAAGAAACCCCAACTTATAACAATAATTCTTAAGTCACAGTCCTACACGGGGATCGAACACGCGACACGTCGCTCACAGTGGGTTTGGGTGACCGTTACCACTCGGCCATTTTTTTATAATATTACTTCGTTTATTCATTCTTATTAGGTCAACAACAGTGGCATTGTTTACCTACACATAATTGAAACATAATTAACAGGCTTGAAGCGGAATTGCAATGCATCAATTACTTATAGGCAAACGCAGCATTCACGATATAAACAACTTAATAGCGCTAACTTTGCATTATAAAATAAAATATTACACATAAACTGAATGTAGTTCATATGAATTAAACAATGATAGATTTAAAATTATACAATGATTATTATTTAGATTAGATATAACAAATGTGAAGATTTGGGTAAAAGTTGTCACTTTAAAATAAAATATTCCAAAAACTGCACACACACAACCATATATATATATATATGTATAAAACTAGAGAAACATCAATTTGCGAATTAAATTTGCCAACCTTAACATTAATAACCGTTCCAACCGTTGCTTAACCTCATTTTTTTATCTTGTATTTGTTGTTACAGCGGCAACAAAAATGCCAACTGTATAACTTGTCTAGCTAATAGCCAAGTGAGAGGCAGACGGATGTACGGACAGACAGCGTTTCCTTAGTAATATAGACCTGATTTTACCCTCTGAGTCCGGAATCCTAAAACTAGAACAGAAGCTAGCCATATCAATACTATATCATTTTAATAAGTTATTTTAGCAACGGCTTGATATGTGTTTAATACTTACCTAAAACCATAAAATACATTAAAAATCAAATAACCAAGTATATGACTTTATAGGCGATCCTTTTTTTTACACCTCACACATGGTTATCTGATCCCAAGCTAAGCAGAGCTTGTGTTATGGTAACCAGACAACTGATAAACTTACTTATATATTTCTAAACACATACATATTATAGATAAATTACACCCAGACACCAGAACAAATGATCATGCTCATCACACAACATTTGTCCTGGGCGGGAATCGAAACGCCTAAGTCCCTATCCCTTTTGATCGGAACTTAGACACCGTTTCCACCAGAGATCTGCAATGGACATGTTGTCGTACGAGGATGTCCGCTGAGCCGTTCCGGACCAAGCCGTGCTGACTGAGGCGAGGCATATAAAGCGATTCTGTTGGTTCTCGCACATCTGGTGGAAAGGCAGTCTTAAGATGTGAAATGACCAACACACTCTTTTGTTAATTAGAATCGTCCACATTTTTTGTAAGTTACACATTTCTAGGGTTCCTATATGGAATAACAACGTAATCTGATCTTGTACCTAAAATTGACCACGATGATTACGACAATTTACACGTCCGTCTATTACCGCCGACCTTAGGACATTATGTAGGTCCATGTCTACCAGTCATCGTGAATGAGCGCTCAAAGCCTCGCTTGGGTCCAGAAAATTATGTGAGTAATACGTATTAGAAAAGAAATGTTTTGTATCAAATAGATAGGGGATAAACTGTTGCAAATTTTAGATGCACATTTCCTGTCTCTCAGTAGCGTGCAGTTCATATGGACAAGATTGCATTGCCTACCCTGAGAAACTCAAATGAAATAGGCATGTATAATATTGTCCATGCGTGAAGCATTCACGGCTATAATGTCCAACTCATTCTTCTTGTTCTAAAACGGATTCTTTCTCTGCCGCGTCAATGAAGTTCCGTCACCAGTTGTGAAGCTGCCTGTTGCTATGAGGAAGCTCGATGCAACCCAGTCTATTCATTTGCAGATGTGGTGGAAATAGAAAATTAGATGAGGAATGGGTATAGTTTGTCTTCAAGAGAGGATTTATTCTCAAACTTCGCCACAGGCAATGCTGTTGACCAAAAACTAGAAAATATTATTATTTGGTGTAACACACTAGCTGCTAATTAACTGTCGCCAGAATTCAAATAGCTTGTAGATATCTTGCTTATCCAATCCGTTTCTGAAGCTGTTTATTAAAGGACCCTTGACAACTCGTTCAGGTAATTTTTTTCATGCTTAAACCACTCTGTTAGGCAAGAAATGCTTCATTGGTTTCTTTTAGATGTGTTTATCCACAACTTTAAAAGATGACCTCGTAGGTGCTTATTAGTCATAGTGCACATCCTTGAATCGCTACTGAACAAGTTTGATAGCGAATTTGAAGGACAGGCTATTACTCCCAAAACATACTCAAGTTATAAAGTGGGCATTAAGCGCCTAATAAAATAGTATGACGCCATCGTCGAACGTTGTAACCTTGCACTGACCTATCTTTCTGACCATGCACATATACCGAATGCACGCACAAAGAAAACACTAATTGTGGTTTCCAGTATAAAGATTCAGGACTTTTTCTCTCAGGTTTTTATAAACACTGAAAAAAAAACAATCAGAATATTTTTTACAGTTAATAATTTTCCATTTTGCAGAACATTGTTAAGAATATTTCCAGCCATGAAAAATCACTCTCATTCCGATTTTTAATAATCCTTTCCAAAAATGCTTTTAATTTTTGCTGTGGTTAATGTTTCGTATAGCTTTTACCCTTAATCTGGTAGTTGTATGATAAATATTAACCATTAATGTTTCGGGGTAAGATTAATAATTATAATCTTTTGAAAGCTATTTTTTAAATAACAAAATAATATATTCCTACATAATCACAAACCCACCTTTCATTTAAATCGTATCGCTTTTAATAATTTTGTTTAAACTAAAATTGTTGAATTCCACTCATCAGACGAAGCAAATTTTGTGATGTAAAGAAGAAAATTCTTAGATCGACAGTTAAGTACTACTTGGCTCACTATACACCGTGATTTTTTAGTCGTCTTACAAAAGCATCCCAGTTCATGTATCCAATGACTTAAACACGTTCATGATAAAAAAATAGGTATTTTTAAGATTTGAATAAATTTAAAATGCAATATTTATTCAATATTATGATGCAATTCGTAGTTTTTTAGAAACACAGCGCGGGCGCGGGCGCCGCGTTTTAATCATTTTTAAGAGTATATTTCCGATTTCTCTTGTTAAACTTTTCTTCGTACTTATTATCTTAGTTGATGATAAAAAAATAATAATCGCGCCTATTATAGGGGTATTTTACGTCGGATACATGAAATGGGCTACTTTTGTAACACGACTAAAAAATCACCGTGTATATGTACCTTTCCACTACAGCTTCAACTAATTCTCGCCTTCTTACCTAGTTGGAAACTGTGAAGTTATTAACTATTTCAGCATTTAAGTAGTTTCGTGCAGTGCCGTATTATCCATTAGGAACTTTAGGCCAGTGCCTAGGGGCCCACTACGGGCAGGGGCACAGCACTCACGATTAAAAATTGAAAAAAAAAACGGGGATTGTAAAAAATATAAAATTGCGTTGCTGTGGTATGAAAAAGGAGGGCCCGAAACAAACCTAGGGGCCCCAAGATGGTTAATCCGGCCCTGGTTTCGTGCACTTGAAGACCGATATCTTTCTGCATACCTACAAATCTAAGTTTCCTATTCTGTAGAGCTAAGTGTTAATAATATGGTGAGTATAAACTAGAGCAATACTTGTCTGTTTTAGTACCCTTTTACAAACCGAACGTCTGGCGCCTGCGTGTTTCGTTTTTACCAAAATTTTGCAACAAGCTGATTGATGTAATTTTTTGTCAAGGGCATACTTGTGCGCGGGAGTTGCTTTTATTATGCATTATATTTTGAAGTAAAAAGTCAAAGAAAAAATATTTCCTTGAAATGTGGTAATCCAAGTTCTTATTATATTAGACACTAGCTGTTGCCCGCGACTTCGTCCCCGTGGGTAGAAGTTATAAGTTATGCCCTGTTTTTTTCACATTTTCCATTGTATCTTCGCTTCTATTAGTCGCAGCGTGATGGTTTATAGCCTAAAGCCTTCCTCGGTGAATGGCCTATTGAACACAAAAATATTTTTTCAATTTGGACCTGAGTTCCTGAGATTAGCGCGTTCAAACAAATAAACAAAGTAATAGTTCTGTTTTTTTTACTGAAACAAATGATAGTTATTCCATGTCACAAGAACAAAGTTTTGGTGTCGGTTCTCCAGTCCAAAGCTGTACCTAAGGAAAAGAACTTAAAAAATTAATAGAGAACTTCCTCTTTTTTGAAGTCGGAAGTTTTACAAGTATACGTACCTGTAACCCTGGACTTTTTGCGAAACGCAGAGCTAAGCATTCACACTATGTTACATTACAACTATTACAAGGAAACGCTCTAATAATGATATTCCACCAATCTCACCCACAAAATAGCAACGACTACCCCTTTTATTTAAAGGGTTACACTCCACCCCATTTGAATAGCATTTAAAAAAATTTGGACGGAGCTTTCAAATTTTTTGAATAAAGCTGGCTCTGTTGTTTCGCTGTTTTGAAACACAGCCATTTACGGCTTCTTCATAAGTTTAAGAGAAGCCGTAGGTATTGCCAATTATTGTGGTTTTCTTAAAAAATGTCACCCTTGGCATTGGCCATTACTCAGTCAGCACTCGTCATTTCAAGTCGTGCTGTGTTTAGAATAATTCTAAATTAAATTTCAATAAGTCAATTCCTTAAAAATAAAAAACTTAAGTGGTCAAAGATTTGTTTAAATTTCCGAAATAGATTTCGTGGTTCAGCTGTCTCATTAGAAGAGAAAATCTAGTCTTTTCTAGTCATTTAATCTTTTTTCGACCCGGTTGCGTGGAGTTTTTTCATTATGAATACAAGTGAGTACCTACATATTAAGAACCAGTAATACGTACATAAGTAGTAAAATGTTATATATATTCCTAATTAATTATTACTTATCGTATCAATAAATAAAAATCTTAATTGAAAGATACTAATAAAATCTGTTTCTGTCGGAATGTTTTCTATTAAATTACTGAATACATATACATTGATAAAAGATAAAAAAAAATAACAAGAACTACATTTGCATAAAGACTAGTCTTGTTCTATCAGCTTGTTAAAAACCGACTTAAAAAGTTATTTTTAGTGTTTGCGTCACCCCAAGTGATTATCGCAATAAGTATTTCTTTTTTACAGGCATTTCGTACCACTTTATTTGATTACTGATACTGTCAAACTTTGACTCCCAATTCTTTCACCTACCTATTAAAAAAAGTATTTTGCATCTTACAATCAACCTTAAAAGCATACTTCTTGACTTCTAAATACGCCAACCTCATAGCCCACCTCCTTAAACAAAAATCAGGCGTCCTGACAAATCTTAAATATTTTGCTGTTGACTTGAAAAATACGACAAAACTAGAGTTGTCGTACAAAATCTTTCCGTAACTGCAAAAGTTTTACTTTAAGTGACGGTCAACCTACAATATTGTGAGAAACAATTTAAAATTATAAAGAAATTTCGGAGCTACTTCGCTGATTTTCTACAGTTGGATACATTTTGACAGCCCTATAAAAATACACACAAGTCGAAATTGGATAATAATTTTGGTAACATCACACATTGTGATGTATCAGTTTATCACGATACGTAACAGAATAATTATTATAGTTAAACGTAGAAATTTGTTATGGAGGGCTGGAGTTGTGTCTAGGATACAGTTTAATAACAGACACCAGTCTCTATATGATGTCCAACAATTTAGCCGTTTTTATCCATTTCTAATGGTGAGAAAAATAAAAAATGATGATGTAATATTTTATACTTAATATAATCCCAATAACTACCTGTGTAGCCGTCATGCATTGCGCTTTGCCTTTTACATCATGTACTGAATAAGCTTTTTTTATTTCAGGGGGCCGCGTGATGGCAGACAACGCGAGCAATCAGAAGATGGGACCGCCTAAGAAACTACCGCGGCGACGGCTGCGGCCGAGGAAGGAGGCGGTGGTAACTAATTAAACCTTTTTTATTATTTATGTTCTTCTTCTTTTTTTATACCTGTATAAAATGAATTGCTTATCGTTAGTCTCGCTAAAACTCGAGATCTGCTAAACCGATTTGGCTTATTTTATGGTCTTGAAATATTCGTGGAAGTCCAGGGAAGGTTTAAACGGTGATAAAATAAGTAAAGGATTCTAAAAACGCATTTTTGCCTGTATTGTTATCATAAAAAAACTATACTTCAACCAGGCTGTTAGGCAGTACATAGTTGTCCGAGACAGCTAGAGTTTGATGAATATTGGTTGAGAAGTTTAAAGGCTTTGAAATGGTAAAAATAACCGAAAGTTTGAAAATATACTCGAATTGCGACTCAAAGCGTTGAGGTTATCAAAGCGAACGCCAGTGAGAGCTGGTTTTGATTCAATTGTAACTTAAGGACTTGCAGTTCAAAGCCCATCAATAAGTATATCCACAAAAAAACTACTTTTCAAACAAATTAAATAAACTGTTCGAATGAATAAATCTAACGAGTACTCCTTTCAATTTCCTTTTGACTGGCCAGTTGGTCTAGTGGTTAGTAACCCTGACTGCTATACGGGAGGTCGTGGTTTCGATTCCCGCCCAGGACATATGTTGTGTGATGAGCATGATCATTTGTTCTGGTGTCTGGGTGTAATTTATCTATAATATGTATGTATTTAGAAATATATAAGTAAGTTTATCAGTTGTCTGGTTACCATAACTCAAGCTCTGCTTAGCTTGGGATCAGATGACGGTGTGTGAGTTGTCCCAGGATATATTATACCGTCAAACAAGCCAACTTTGCCAATCAAGGTATCTTTGCCCCGAAAGCAATTTATAAACAAATCCTCTTACATAAGAATTAATTTTAGTTTTATGGTACATTTATAATCAACTTTCCACCCAAATAATAAATATTGCCATAAAACTAAAATTGTTTCTTATATTAGAGGATTTGCTTATAAATTGCTTTTGGAGCAAAGATACCTTGATTGGCAAAGTTGGCTTGTTTGACCGGTATTGTATTCAGCCAGTATGTATCCACTGCTCACTCATCATGTACGTCTTGCGAATAGTACCTACATATAGTAACTTCTCCTTTAGTAATAGACTATGGAAAAATACCATATATAATTTATAAAGTAAATGACGGTATGTAAAAAATATTTATCAATCTACCTTATTTTAACTACAATATATCAAATACATTGTTATTAGTTTAATCATGTTTTGCTACCTTGCAACATTGTGTAGATAGATAGATCTAGACAGATATTTAAAAAAAGAATTACGAGAAATTTTGATACTACATTTACATATTACATTTAACATATTTTTTATTTGTGAATTAATCAATTGTTTATGTTTAAGGTTCTTAAATTAAGAAGGAACAAGAACGTTATTAATTTTTATATTGAATTTTATTCTTATTTTTTTTTATCTCGATCGATTCGTCGCTTTAGTATTCTACAACTTTCACACAACGCAACGCCATCTAGTCACAAACTAAGCAAAGCTTGTATTATGAGTACTCGAAAACTGATAAACATACTTATATACATTATAATTATGTTGTTCTAAATACCTAAATACATACATTATTATAGATAAATTACACCCAGATGACCCAGGCACACAATAAATGATCGTGCTCTACACAGACATTAGGGATGATGACTGGGTAGGTATAAAAAGAAAAATCTCATTAGTCCATCTGGTAGATAACTGAAACGTATGAGACACATATTTTTTTCTTTTTCAGAAAAACTAGAATTGACAAAGATAAACTGCTTTAAAGTTTAGAAGAGGAGGCTTGTGACGTAACGATAGAGTAAAATTTATACTCAATCGTGACTTCACGCGTAAGTTTCATTCACTGTAATTTGGTCAATTTATGTTTGCGGGATAAATTAAAAAATACGTATCCATTATTATACAAAAAACTACAAGATGGACACTGCAAAAAAAAATTGTCATCATCCCTTTTGTCCTGGATGGGAATTGAACTCCCGGCCTCCAAATTAAAAAGTATCCTTCTTTTCATTAGTTTCTCGTGCCTGGGCCTCCAGCTCCCAAAAAAAGGTCAAGATGAAGTCTAGCCCACGCGGTGAGTATAATTATAAAATTCATTAAATTTTCTGTCTATCAAAAATCGGATAAGTATTCGTGTAAAAGTGAAAGTGAATTTAAAGAAATATCGGTAATTTCTAAGCAAATTGGTAAGTACCCACTTATTTTCATATTCAATAGGAACTAAACAATAATTAGGAGACTTCATTGTGAAGTGAACTCACTAATCGCATCGGCTTCTATTTTTCGAGGTAAGTTGCATATTAATTGTTTTATAACTTATGCGTCAAATTTAACTTTAATTAATTATTATTTAACAAAATGTTTGTTGGTTGTTTATTGTTCATTTGAACGCTGAAATAAATTTTATCAAAGTTCGTTTTATACGTTACACCTACGTTTTCGCCATTGAATAAGTCTTTATTAAGAAAATATTATAGTAATCAGGTTCATCAAACATGGACCACCGTTTTTAAAACACTAGTTACACCTCTGCTTACAATGCCGAAATTAATTTTTGAATAAAATGATTAAAATGTTTGTTTTACAACTTTAACTTAAGCTTTTTATCTTTTCGTAAGAGCTAGCAAGCTGCTAGCGACATCTAGTTTGATAAAGAGTAAATGGGAACATCCCGCCATATTAATTTTAAAAAATAAACCGCTTGTAAAATATTGAACATTCTTTTTTTTATTATACTTTACGCACATTAGAACAAACTAAATTTTGAATTCTGATTAATGTATTTGAATAAGAAGTCACTTTTGCTAAAATACACACGATATCACGCTGCATCCGGCAAAGCACGTGATGTTGCCATTACCTAAAAGATAAAGTTTTATTTCTTTAACAACGGTTTATTTATTTATTTTTGTGTAACATTCATGTTTCCGTTCTGCTTTGAAGCCTACCTACTACTTATTATTTTTCATGTATAGATTTTATTAGCCAACTAGATCTAAGCGATTAAAGCGACACTATGCTACAAGATTCTAATTCTATTACAAGTTTTATTTTTATTTTTTAATTAAAACAGTTACGGAATAAATTGACTATCATAATATTAAAAATATTCCTAATATCGCACAGGATACATGATCAACAAATCGTTAAGTAAAACCTTAAGTTTATCCAGAAACATTATGTTTTTGGAACAAAAAACTGTAAAGATAAATTAGCAAGATAACCATGTATTTAATTTAATGATATAAAGATAACCACTAATATTCATAACCATAAGCTTTGTTACTCAATAAACAAACAGGAATTAAAATAACATTAAACCACCATTATATCAACAATGCCAAAATAGCCCGGGAAAATGACGTCTGTTTTAAATAGTGACATTTTGGTTTTCACACATGAGTGTTTATATCTCCTATATTTTAATTCCTTTTTATTTCATGTTGGAATAGTTTTCTAAAGTTTGCGTATAATTAATACTTAACGTATCAAAGAGAAGAGCTGTCCTTTACAAGTCATGGATGCAATTATTGATTGCTTTAATCTAGAATATTTTATTCAGGTCACCTACATTGTAATTCCAACTACCGAGAACTCTCGGAAATTTAACCAAACACACAGATTGATGTAATTATAATGTGGACATGACCGGTTGGTTTTTGAATGAAATATTTATGAAACATTAAATAACATATCTTTTGTGCATTTCAGTAATTATTTGAGAATACTACAGACCACTCCTTATTTTAAAGGACGTAATCAAAAATTGCTTTCCGGACGTTAAAAAATGTTTTAAAACTAAGTTTTGCTTTTGCCCTGCCCGACGTATCATCGGTCTGGTTAGTGGTTTGTAATCAATCGGTTGCCCCTAGCAACCGAGTTTTTGACAGAGCATTATCTAAACACTTGTTGTATTATGTTCAAAATCTCGCTTGAACTTAATTATCTGCATAATTCTAAACTTGCAATAAAACACAAGTATAAAATAACAAAATTGTAAATCAGTTTATGAAATAAGAAAAGAAAATAATTTTATGTAATTAATTAAAATCAATTATTTTTTTAAAATTTAGTTTTACTTTAACGATGTAAAATACCCGTGATAAAAAAAAAACAAATATTGAAAACCTATACGATAGCGGTAGGTAGCGATTTTTTTAAGAACAAGTATAAAAAAGACGAAACATTTTAAAACCTAATCTATGTTATGTATTACGTTTTCATTTTTCGCCATATATTAAATAAATACTTTAGTCGTGTTTCAAGCTCTGATAACGGGCCTCGAGGCACGAACGTCAAAATCAATAATGAAGATGCGCGCGCACTGAAAGCGTGGTTTTGTTTCTATACTTTTTACAGTTTACCAACCCTAGCAAATGGCTAAAATATGGTACCTGTAGCACTGAAAATAGACTGCCCCTTAAGTGAACTTTGATAAACGATGCGCTCCAGTATCATTTAAATGAGGTTTGAAACATAAAATCTTATATCGGGCTTGGTCTCGCTTGTAGCACCAGTGTATTGTTGTCTTTTTCTATCACTGCAATGCTTAAGTTATCAAAAAGTCAGAATTGAATGCTATGCACTCCAAACAAAATTCAACATGGCTTTTGCTTGTGCTATAGCTAATGGCAGCCAGTGTTCGGTGTAACATTATTGAGTTAGTGGTTGCTGAAGAGATATTAATACACTAGTGAAATTATTACTAAATTGCAGTTCACATCCAAATACTAAACTTGTTTCGGCCGGTTTTAATATAAATCACTTAACGAGTTTAGATTGTGTGTAATTAAACTTCATTTTATCGTTCTTGCTAGGCACAGGTGAGGTGATAAAAGATATCAGTTTAAATTAAAGATGAGTTAAAGAATTATTGCCGGAAATTTCTCCATCAATGAACGGATATTTTTTCTTGTGGTAAATATAACTATAGATGGAAGCTGTAAGTTATTCATTTCCATATAATATTCACAGCATTCTCCATCGCGTTTACACTTCAAATTGTATTAGCTCTCGCTTTGCGTAGCGTTATTGCTTTTTAATATTGTCACATATTAGGTACTAAACATTCTAAACAACAAGTAACACTTAGCCGTAATCGTCACTAGTGAAATCGTTGTGCCGAAAGAAATGAGTTGCTCTGCAATTTTTTATCCCAATAGAATAATTCCTCATTCCTATTGTAAATTAGAATTTATGTACAATCGGCCAAACAATAATTATCTTAAAATGGTTTTTGTACCTTGTGAACATAATTTTACTACATATGCCATGTGTAAAACAAATAAATTTAGATACTAGGTTTTGCCAGTATAATATAGCCTGGTCGTATTTGATTATGCTTCTTAAAATAGTACTATATTGTATTAATAAATGGAAGATAGTATATATATATAGAACTGCTTAATAACAATAAGTAACAACTTTGGTTGCCAACTCCACTGTAATAAGGATACGATGGTGCGCTACAATTTGTAATACCATAATATATATATAAACCAAGCTTATATTTCTATTTGCTGCTATAAATAGTAACATGCTGCATTTTCATTAAGTAATAGTAAAGCAGTATTTATAAGTATTAACACTAAATGTTTTGTGTAGTTATTGAAAGAAAGCGAGAGCTGAATCCAATTTGAAGTGCTAGTTACATTCATGGCTGATTCCTTGCATTTGTTCTCATACATTCAATTCATTTATTACATGTTTCATACCATCTGAGGCTTCCTTAGGGTCAATTTCTTTTTGGTGATGTATTCATGCACTTTTTAGTGACAATGAATTGCTATTTCATATCCTTTCAGTGTAATATGTGTTATTGGGATATTAGAATCGGGCGTTTCCCTTTATTAGTTTGCTGGTTTTGTAGGATTTAAGTCAATAATGAGGAGTACACAATGAAGGAGATGGTAGGAGGCTGCTGTGTGTGCTCAGACGAGCGCGGTTGGCCCGACAACCCGCTTGTCTACTGTGACGGGAATGGCTGCACTGTAGCTGTCCATCAAGGTACACATTCGAATGTGGATTACTTAAAATAGCTAAATATTATTCCTCTCTTTGTCTTTTGTCATGAATTCATCGACATTCAATGCATTTTCAGCATGTTACGGTATAGTGACGGTTCCAACTGGCCCTTGGTATTGCCGGAAGTGTGAAAGTCCTGATACTAAAACCAAAGTTGTAAGTACAAAACTTATTATGTAATTATGCAGTGTATTTCAATTCAAAGGTTATTAGTTGATTTCTTGGTTAGTAACATTATCATGGTATTCGTATTGATTGATATTTAAAACTTTTCAGCGATGTGAACTATGTCCATCCAAGTCAGGTGCTTTGAAGCGTTCGGATACAGGAGGATGGGCGCACGTGGTCTGCGCCCTCTACATACCAGAGGTCAGATTTGGAAATGTCACTTCTATGGAGCCTATAGTCCTGCGTCTCATACCACCAGAGAGATACAACAAAGTAAGCAAAAACTATATCTTTATCATTTACAACTTCCATACTAGATTCCTAAATTGATTTTTATTGTGTATTTTCCTATTCTTGCAGACCTGCTATATTTGCCAAGACCTCGGAAAGAATCATCGAGCCAATGCTGGAGCGTGCATGCAATGCAACAAATCAGGTATGTCCATTGGATATTACTTCATAGAACCATGAAAAATATTACCTGCAGTAACCTAGATATTCCCTGGTATATAAGAAGTTTTATTGATTGCTAGACCTGAATATTTTAATAGCACTGCGGTTTACTTTATTGATTGGTCCTATTACAGTCCATTTGCGCCTAGGTGTCATCAAAGATGCATCAGTACCTTGAATGCGACCCAGTTAGACAGGAATAGTTAATTACTTTGGACTGAACGTTTCATTGTTGAATAATAAAGCAATTCGGAATTCGTAAAGGTTTAGCTCAATCTATGCATTGACTTTTATTAATTATGATTTCATTTTGAAATATTCCTCTGTTTAAACTAGTCAATCCTTTGCAATTTTTAATACTCAGTTTATTACGACTGATTATAAATACTTTGGTATGACTCAGTGTAACGGATTATACCATATATGGCATTAGTGTTTTTAACAGCTAGGACTAATTGATTTACGTATCTTTTCTTCTTATGACGTGTATTTTGAAAATACCTGCAATAAAAACTGAACCAATATAGCTCTAGACAGAAAGAGTACAAGTGCTGAAAAGCTTTTTCCCAACAGTTCAATAGAAATACACATTGACTTTCATTAGCTAATTATCTTTAATTAAACGTAATGGAATCTGGTTGAAAGATAAATATTTTGCTAACAATACAACTATTTATAGAAACTGGGTCAATATTTGATATAATTTTTAGTTCAACCTTATTTGGGACCAACATAGTACTTGAAGCTGGGGTATAGCAATAAACACTGTTAGGTTTATTACGACAATAAAAGGACTATATACAATAACCTAGAAAAACAAACGAGGCTCAAATGTATTGGAGTGACATGCCAGCTATCAAACAATCAAACTATCAGAAGTGTCGGACGTACGCTCCAGTGACCTCTTTATTATTTGATGCTATTAGATTGTGCGGTGTCTGGATTGCTAGTTGCTTTAGGGCGCGTTCACACACGTCTTGACGGCTAATTTTCGGTCGAACAGCTGTCGTTTCTAGGTGCTCTCATCATATCAACTGTATAATGTACTTGAAAATGTGTCGTCGTCAAACGACAATGTGTCATGTGTTGTGTCATGTGAAGTCCTTTACTTCTACAACCAAGTCTTAAGAGGTTTAAACGACACAATGATTGTCGACACTACGTATCTGTACGTGCACTTATTTCGATTATTTCCTCAAGGTTGCAAGCAACAATTTCACGTGACATGCGCGCAAGGGCTAGGCTTGCTCTGCGAAGAGGCTGGCAACTACCTGGACAACGTAAAATACTGCGGTTACTGCCAACACCATTACAGTAAACTGGTTAGTTCGAAAATATATGTTTTACAAATGATTCAATACAAGTTTCAAATGTATCAACATGTATTACAACATTTATCTATTTATTTATAGGGTGTTTTTTATTACCAGTTTTATGGAAGTAAATGTTGACTGTATAAGATTACCTACATTGCTTTAAATATTTTATATAGTGTGTTGTTTTATTGCACACAATAATTGTATATTTTTCGTACATATACACAAATATTTCAATAATATCTATTTTATTTTGGTATATTAATATCTGGGTTTGTGGATATTATTGTGTCTGTTTGTTCCGCCCATTTAGATATCCATTTGATTCGCTGACCCGAAATGTGATCCTAATTTATCGAAGAATTAATGTAACTAACGTTTGCGGCAGTTTCTTGACGGTATATTAAAAAAGAGGCTATTTTACGTGAACTGATTCTGATACTTACAAATGAAATATAATAACTTTTTTATATTTTAATTAGATCGCGTAAAAAAATTACTTCAATTTAAATAGGAAAAAGTAATTTCCAAGTACTAAAATTCTTATTAACCTAACTTTACAGTACAAATATATCTGGAAGTTTCCTATTTTATTAATGAACAAAGTTGGTAACAACCTAAATTATATTTCTTTGATGGTTTGTTTTTAACAGAGTCGTCACCAATGTTTACCTGATTGCACATTCTCGATCATTTTAGAACTGTCACTGTATACTTCTTTTGATCATGTCTGTGTTCATATTACTGCCATTTTAATTATCTGTTTATTACTGTGACAGTCTTTTAATGTTCTAAAGATTGGCGCTTATTACAGGAATCGGGTTTCTATGTCTATACTAAATATATTATGTGCTCTGACTTGAAACGTAAGCTGTGTGTTATGAGGGTTACATCGATCGCTTGTTCTGCTCGTCCTATAATTAGCGCCAGCGTTTAGACCACCAAGTTCGATCATGAGTGCTGATTATTGTGTTGAGTACGCGTTTCTAGTGTTAACATTTTCACTTTGTCATTTTGTTCTCATGTCGGCCTACTGCACCTAAATATTGCGTTACATCGCTACCTCGTTGTGCATGATAGTTGATTTATTCATTCATTCATTATCATTTTTTTAGTTCACCAATCATGATGTCACCATCATCGCCAAGGTACTAAAACCATTTCATTATATAAACAAATTGGATTATATCATTTTAGTAGTTATTCACTCTACATAAAGTCATGTCTAACTAATAATACATAAATAAAGGTTTTATCAATTATTGAATAAAAATATCCTGTTCCATAGCGGTTTAGCGAGAAAACGTTATAATTTGACACCGAGGTTATTAGAGTTAATGAGCGGTATGTGATACGGAGACGAACGTTGACTGTGCAGAAAAAAGGCGGTAACGTAAAGACGATCCCGCCGTACAAGCCGGTGTCGCACGACAGTCAGTCGAGCGACTCGAGCTGCGAGAAGGAGGGCGAAGCCTCGTGCTCGAACGCTAGCGGAGGCGTCACGCCCACGCACGCCGGCAAGTCCAAAGGGGTACGTACGTCTCACTGCCTGATAGCACACCACTCGAATGTATGTATTCTAGTTGATGCCATCTGTCATTCAAACCATTATCTAATTAGTTTATGTTGTATGCTTGTGCTTCTTAGAATCACCGTTCTAGACCGGGCGTATTCAATTATAATCAAAAAGTGCTTTACTTTTTGTTCCTCGTGAACTCCAAAGTGAATGAAATGAAATGACTAAGTGAATAAAAAAATCCGAAACGAAAATTGGAACAGATATAACTTTTCGTATTCTAATCAACCCAATTTGAAGTCGGTCAGTAGCAGGGTATATTTATGAGATAAAATAAAAATAATAAGTATATGTTTACTATTCGTATGTATGTTCCGTGTAGTATGGCATTCTTGTAATAAGGTTATTTTCGCAATAAATTACTTGAAGTATGTATTTAATTTTTGTGTTTAATATTATCTTTATGTATTTATAATAATTTATATAAAAATGTGACACGATTATTATGGGTATTTTTTAAGTTAGTGTTGTTATTACTTTGTCGACTTTTAGTAATGGACTTGTGTATTTATTCATAGCCGGGTCGCAAGTCATCATCCAGCACGAGCCACGTTGTGCTAGGCAAGAACACGCCGAATTCTTCTAAGCCTCTGGGTAAGTACAATACATATATCTAACAAAAATAATATCTAATATATCGCAGTGTTATAAGGTTTCAAATTGTTTTTACTTGAATTCCTTGAGAAGCTTAATTAAATAATTATTGTGATTAATACTAATCTCGAACACAAAAGTTGTTCTTTTGTAGTCAATAAAACCGTATTGATATCGATTTGTATACAGCAACGTTTTATGTGGGTGTTACGATTTATTTTTAGATTTATAATCGACTGATTTTCCTCATGTTTGCGAGCTTTATTTCCAACATTTAGATGTTTAGTTACTGTGTTCAAATTATAAGGCTATCAAAATTACATATATAGTTTTCTTTTAAAATTTTAAAATAAACTAATAATTGGATATTTTCACATCGACACCGGCAGACTTAATGTTAAATGAAGCCGCTGCGGAATCCGGACATGCCACTCGCAAACACAAGTCTTCAGAAAAAAGTTTGTTTCGCTTGTTCTGGTCTATGATTGTCGCATGGTAGTTCGTATCGATGTTGAATAGATGTAAGAAACAGATCAATGCGAGGAAGCTCTAGCTTATCGAATTCTACGTTGAAATGACGCAGTCGATTCAAGAACAACGCATAGTAACATGTCGCTCTCTGTTGTCATGTTGTCTTTGTCGTTGAGTGCAATGACAGAGAGAAATTACATTATAGAACGACACTTATGTAAGTGTCGGTTTTGCATGCGTCCATAATATCATTTAAATGATTGGCATTGGGAAATGGACGGGATTTTGTTTTGAAAAACAACATTTTATGGGTGGTATTGGCATTAAATTGGCTAGTTAAAATTTTGGTGAAGGATTTGCACGATTTTAAAAGGCGATGTTCATGTAGGACGGACCTTAATTTTGTTTGTTGCTGTTGTGGCTGGAATTAATAAATTACGCAACCTTGTTTTACAAATTGTGCTTAAATTCCAAGTCGAGACGATTTTGGATAGTTTTTAATTTCGGGACTGATAAAAGGACATAAACTTGATAATCGTGATATCATAAGTCATTAAAGAGCTTCTTTGTATGGATCCAAACTAGATTTCTTTGTCTTACCACAAAAAAAGACATCTGTAAACTTATAAAACTAAATTTTTGTGATAAGACCGTATGAAAGTTTTACTCGAATAATCAATTTATACAAATTATGAATCGCATTTTCATGAAAGACATTGTTAGAAAATGTAGATTTTTGTTTATAATAGGTAAGTTCTCGGTTTTTTGTTTAGCGGTTTTGCATGCTGTTAAGAATTATTTGTTTTAAATGTTTTGTTTTTAAGTTGTGAAATATGAATTTGTCATCAGTAAAGGCATCTAGTAGACATGTATAATATAATAAGTGTAATATGTAATTATAAATAATTTTATTTATAAATAATGCTTTACTAACCAGTGTTGCTATACGAATTGTTGTAGTAATTAACGTATCAATTATTTTATGGTAAAATTTAGTTTTTTTTTATAAAACCAGTGGTATACCACAGACCTGTTTAAAATGTGCGATTGAACGCATTTCGCTGTTTGGCTGACAATCTGAATAAAAATAGTCGAGGCCAAATAAAGTAAAAACGTACGTGTTGAAGGTATGTGGTATCCCTCTACCCCAGCCGTACTTTAAAAACCAACATGTTATTGCCGTTACTTATTCTATTCAAACCACATCAGATAAGAAGAAGCCGTCTCCTTCTCGCCGCGGGTCGTCGGCCGGTGACGGTGGGTCCGGCAGCAAGAGCAGCACGCCGGCACCCTCGCCGCAACACACAACTGACTCCAACTCCGCTCAGATGGCTAAAGGTATCACTATATTAGTATTTTTGTAAATAAGACCATTGCTGAAGATAATTAAGTCATACAAACGTTAGAACACTTATCTTAACTACAACACACTTTATTACAGTAAACAGGCCCAAAATTGACAAATAAAAACCAAGAAGAGTTACGTTAACACTAGGATTCCTAAAACTCAACCGAGATTTTTATGTTTAATTTAAACGCATTTCAATTATTTGCATGAATTGTTGTGGTGAATTTTAAACTCACTGATGCACCACGCCCATACGACGGTATTGAAATATTATCTGACACCTCTCACATTAAGTCCGCCTTGAACGTCGCTGCTAATCTTAATTATGCGTCTGTCTCAAGTTGCTATCAGTGAGCTAAGTATTTAGTAGTAGGGCTTGAAAATATTAAGTAATGTTTACTTGCACTCCACAAAGTCATATAAACTATTCTGACCTGTTCCGGCTTAACCTAAATAACATGCCAAAATAGTTTTAGCCTAAAAATTGATTTCTCTACTTCAGACGTTATTTGAAAGCCCCTTTACAATTATTTGTGCTGTAAAAGAGGTACATTAATGTCCAGTAATCATTAACATTTCGTAAATAAACCGTCCTTTTCTATCTAATTAAACACAGCAAAATTATTTTATGATATTTATTTCCTTTTATCTCTAATAAATAAATATTTTAAATTAGTTGTTCGTTCAGTTCTTTAAAGGATAAGACATGCAAAAAGTACTAAGACAACAGAAGATGTAGGAGTTATAACATCATATCTGTTACAGCGTCCGGTAGCTCAACGCCCGCCGGTCCATCGAAGGCAACCCCGCCGCCTGTGGCCTCGCCCAGCGCTAACAAGACAGTGGAACCCGTCGGAGTCATCAGTTCCGTTGCACAAGCCGTGGCTTCTGTCTCAACCATCACAACCGTTCCTACTAGGTAAGCGACTTTTTGGACCGGTTTGCCTGGTACAAGAGCTTATATTATTCTGTCAAAAAACATGACAACTGTCGTCATCGAGGTTCTTTTTTGTATTCCCTAAAAAACGATGATACCCCTTAATTTTACATACTTCCTGACATCTGACTAGTCAGCCTATTCTTTTGTATAGTCAAACATTATTATAGCTGTTTCATATGTAGAAACTGTCTTTAAAAACAGAATATCTACCAAAACCATGATATCTAGGCGTGATATTAAAAAATCGTTTTCAATAGTGCCCCGAGCGCGCCAGCTACACCAGCCCCTGCGCCGCCCACCGCTTACCAAGAGTCTGTGATCACGAACACCGAGTTTGTGGAGACCAAACAAACTAAGAAGAGGAAGGCTGTGTCAGCAGCTAACAACATGAACACGCCCGTCGATTACACATCCACCACTCCACCGACTGGGGTAAGATGGCTAGCTAAATACAGGGTGATTGGTTATGCAATTGAGGTATTCCAAGATTAATTATGCTCCCAAGAGAACGTATTACACATGGCGCCAACACAAACTCCTCACGAGTCTCAAAAATTGTGTTTTCTTATACATGTATATCTATTATAATACTTATTTGTGTAAATATTGACCATGGAATCGAAGACTCGAGCGCGTCACTTATAAAAAACAATCCTTTGGTCTGAACACAATTAATAAATAATTAAACTTCTTGTATCGAAAGAACTAGTCTGATCTTTTAAACGGCAAAAACAAAGTTGTAATGAATGGTTGGCTTTGTAGGCGGGTGAGGGCACTTCACAGAGCAGTGCCGCTTGGGAGGCTGCTCACGCACCGGCTGACGTACAGCTGGATTCCGTTGACAAAGTTATTAAAAAGGTATCAATTAATCATCCAACTTCATTTCGAAAATATCATGCTAATAAGGCAACAATCGCATTTGGTTTTTGGGTCATCAAAGCTTGAAGTAGAAATCAAATGCTGTTCTTGCTATTCTGTAAACTTATACTTCGTTGTAAATTACTTATTCATTGCTCATAGCATCATCTTAGTAGTCCCATTTCAAAAGTATCATACCAAAGCCAATAATACCATATTAAGCTCCATGATGAATTAATCATCTTCTAGCAAATTCATAAGCACTCGTATCAAACAAAAAAACCTGCAATCATTTATAATACACACCATCAGCATTAAAAGCCGAATGACAAACATTGTTTAGAAAGTGCATGACGATACCAATATGTTATGATCTGAGTTAATATGTTTCTAATCACTCACCATTTCAGTTATGATTTCTTATTTCGATTTTATTATTTTTGATTGTTTGCCTTCATTTAGGTCAAAACTGAAGGTCCAGAAGGTATACCTGTACCGACCTCGCACTTTGCTAGTGTGAGCGCCGCGCCGCCGCTGCCGCCGCCACCGCCCGCTCACAGCCCAGCTTCGAACCCTAGTCCAAGGTACGTGATTGTGAACATATTTTTTACCAAATCAGTGGGCAGCTGAAGTCATTATTGTAACGTTTTAAAGTGGAAAGGAAAACGGCCTATTTGAAATAAAAACTCTTGATTTAGTATTTGTACGTTCAAAATAGTTGATGACAAGAAGACAGGGACATCACAATAAAACTTTTGTTTACAATGATTTGTTGGCATATTTTCTTAATGTTAAAAACCATTGTGTTCCCATGTAATACTTAAGCACATCCATTGCAAGACTGGGCAATGTTTAATACTCCTTATTGCTAGCTTTCACTAACAACATATTTAATACTTTAGTAACCTTAGCAAATTGTGTAATGTTGTCAGATTGTCTCCGCTGACATTGTGCTTATCTTCTGCCAATAATTTTATATTTATTTTCCTAACGGCTTCAACAATTTCAATTATATTGTTGTAACTTACTCAGCATCTTATAAAATACAAATTTGAAACCGTGAAAAAAAGTAAGAGATTATTCTGCATCTTGTGAAATATTTTGTCTAATAAGAGTATACGAATCGATGGAAATACCTTTATTATTTATAAGTATGTTTATGAAACTGATTGAATGTTAATACGTGGAAGACTTCCTACAGACATCTGCCTAGTCCGATGCCGGGGCCAAGCGGAATAAACCATGTCTCCAATATTCGATCTCCGTCGAACCCACCACAGGTTAGTCAAAACTGTACTTTTTTTCTGCTATAGTCATAGAATATAGGTATCGTTGAAAAACAGTGTTACGCCATCATTCAGCATTATAGTTTTAAGTAACAGACAGTTCTACGCAATAGTCATTTACAAAAACGAGGCTTTGCTGTTTGTCGAATGCGAAAAGTTCAAAGCTTCGATATTGCATCTTCATCAAAACAATATATACTCATCAGCAATAATCATTATATTCATTATGAAGCTATAATTTAATAAAACTGCCTACCCGACGCTTATGCAGTCATGCATGAGTTTTTGATAGTCATAGCATATTTAATGATATGTTTTGTTTTAATAGAGTGAAAGATGAGTCGATTACTATTAATTATTCCAGTATAATATTAAAAGAAAACATGTTATTATCATAATGATACACAATATAATATCATATTATTGCATTTTCATTTTATAACTTGAGCCCAACTACAGCGCATGTAGCCACAGAGTATTAAATGAATGGAGTTCTAATATTGTCCAATCTGATTTAATCAGTACTAAGAAATGTTAGACCTTAACTTGAATAGTTTTTAAACTACTATTGAACAAATATCACTCTGTCTATTATGTTAAACTAGCTTTTCGCCCGCGTCGAGGTCGGTTATATCGCGTTTCCAAAAGAACTCTTCAAAAGTCCGGGATAAAAACTATCCTATGTTCTTTCTCAAGATCAACTTTATCTCTGTACCAAATTTCATTAAAATCAGTTCAGTGGTTTAGACGTGAAAGCCTAACAGACAGACAGAGATACTTTCGCATTTATAATATTAGTAGAGATTATCGCAAAATTACGACTTGCTTTTTTAAGTATTCATCTGACTTTTCTTACAACTTTAATATTTTGAATACCCACAAAGCATTGATTTTTAAGCCCGTTATATTTTTAACTTAAAGATATGTATAAGCTTCCCGGCCTATATGAGTACTCCATTCGTATATCCTCTGTGTATAACAGTAGCCGTCATAGCGCGTACTAATGCGTGGGTTGCGTAGGGCAAAGGCGATCGCGAGGGGCCCGCATCGCTTCTCGTGTCGGTGCCGTTGCCTTCCACCAGCCACGGACTCAACCTCACCGCGCATTCACAGGTTCATAACTAACAGATGGACTCACAACTGTCGCTCGATTTCAACAAAAACCTTCTTAAAAGAAAAGGATAATAATTAGAAAAACAACCAAAACTTTTCGTGTAGTTTTGCAACAATTTCTTGTCATTATTAAATGTTGTAACGGTTTACTCACGCGTATTTATCGGGGTAGCCCGACTAGTTTCGGACCCAACCGAAGTCCTTTTTCCTATAAATACGCGTGAGTAAACCGTTACAACATTTAATAATGAATCATTCTCACGATAGTTACTATCAAAATTTCTTGTCATGTGATAATTTCCAGATTTGGACAAAAAGCGGGATTATGTGATTGATGCAAAATCTATCAAAACGTCAAACATATTCGTCGAATATAAATTATCAGGCGATTGAAAAATCTTCCCTAAAACTAACAAAAACAAAACTATTTCAAAATTGTATTCTGTATTTTTAATTTTTTCGTGAACGGTTCTGTTTTGAGACCAAAATTGCCACTTTTGAGGCTTTTTTGCCGTAGTCTCGACATATACTGGTGCTGTACATGTAATATTATAACAACTTTTATGTCCTATTCATTTGTCCGGTACTCAAATCTCTCCCGTCTATTATTTGACCTTTGATTTATTTCGTTAACCCAGTTCCATCAGTCATCTTAAGTAGTATGTGACTACTAGTTATGTTGATTAGCTATAGCTAGTATGTCATCTTGTACTACAGTTATATACCCTTACCTATTTCCCTAAACGCATTTTTTATATCGATACGAACGTATTTTTTCGCGGAGAATTAAGCAGAGGTGTAACGTAAACGAATTCAAAAGTCCTTACTATTTTAAAGTAAAACATTAAATATTAAGTTGCCTACGTAAATTACGAAATATTAATACGCACACGTATCGATTTCGGATTTGACCGGTATGTTTACTATTATACAAAATTTTATATAAGTAATTAATGTATCATATTTCGTCAACTACGCATAAAGGTAAGTATTAAATCATAGTCGTAACTATATATAAGTGACAGTTGTGTGTTCACCCAGACACGCTTAATATATAACTACGTACTAACAATGTTCGCTAATGTGCATCCTACCATTGAACGAGGAAATGCATGGGCTCCGACAGATATGAAAGCTTAGCTTTTGCGAATTGATATAACTGGAGCTGGTACTATCAACTTATCACATTTGTGATCGGTATTCATATCGTTACTTGTAGGACTTTTCTTTTGTGTGAATGTAAAATTGTACCAAAGAACAGGAATAAGATAAATTGTCATAATTAGGTGCCGCTGCCAGAAATGCCCGGGCCGTCGTCATCGCATATATTCCACCAGCCACAGAAACAAGTAAGTCTGTTCATTCAATTTACTATCCCTTATTCATTATTCGGTCCTGTCTAGAAAAGCAATAAACACACTCCATTACATATAGATCCTTGTCCTTTTGCACATAATGTCTAAATTCCGGTGAAAGTACTATTGTAATGAAACTTGTATTGAGCAGGACATCTTTGTTAAGACTTAAGTATGTACTTGTCGCAAATTGCAGCAATGAGAGGGTTCAGCGTAGCAAGAATGAGTTGTTCCTTTTTAAACAATTTCCTTTTGTTGTTACTGACCACAAATATGTCATGTCATGTGCAACCAATTACGATTGTCTTTTCACGGTAATAATCTTGCCTTATACGTTTAGTTGTTCTTGACGACGATATTTACTTCTATGGAGAAAAAAAAACTATTACGGTCACTTTTTGTCAAATATGTTGAATTCAAATAATAAAATACTGTTTTTGATTTTGTACAAGTTTCTTAAAATAACACGTGAATTGGTCATGGGTATTCCATTAAATTACAATAGCATGTAACTCGCCTCGGGACTTGACTTTCTCATAGACTGGGGTGTAAATAAAAAACGTAAACAGCTATTCTTACAATAGACCTGTCTTAACAATGTACACAACAGGCTAGTTGCCGGAGGGCTGGCTTATGTTTCTTAAACTGCAGCTTAGACACGATTATTACCGTTCATACGAATCATACTACAGAAATACAAGTATTTTTGCTTAAAGCCATAATCATAAAAGAAGTAACGATTCATTGCAGACATAATCCTGCACTTAACCGGTAAAATAATAAAACTATTTATTGAAAACTTAAACCAGGGACTGAATAACCCGAAAATTACGGTATGTTTAAATAACGGTATGACGTCATACCGTAAAAAAATTGTTACCGCTATATTTGGATACCTAATTTTATTTCGGTACCTTAATTTTTGGGTACCAATATACAGTGGCGTAGCGTGCCATTTTGGCGCCTGGGGCGGGAGACCCACTTTGCCGCCCCCATTCTATAGGTGCTTAATTAAAATTAAATTGCACAGGCAATGAGATACTTTTTATTGAAGAAAAAATTGGATGAGCGGTTTTACAAGCGGATTCTACGAGCCTTATGAGCAGCGAAGTCAGAAATAACTTTGTCAAAATCAATATTAGCAGCCAATTCTTGTTCAATCGACAATATAGCCAAGTTTGATAATCTAGCGGAGCTCATAGTAGATCTGAGGTAATTTTTATTAGCTTCAACTTCGAAAAACTTCTCTCACAGCTTGCCACACTAATCGCCAAAGTCAAATATATACGAATCAAGATGACATATTTGGAACCGAAATTCCGAGATTCAGTTTTTGAATGAACTGGAGGAGCTCCAGTGGTCCTTTACCACTTATATCTTCCTCTGATTCAGAACAGGCAATAAATTGCTGGAGACGCTTCCGCTCCATCTGAAACTCGTCCTTGTCGATGTCTTCTAATACATGGGAAAGATCACACTCGAACTTGCTGTCCAAAAGTTTTGCTGGCATCAAAAATCCGAACTTGTCCGATATTTCTTGAATTTGCTGGAATCGAGTCGTCATTTCTTGAATGATCTTGTCCAATGATGCGAACACCTCTCGACGGATTTCCTGCTCGTGAGACAAAGCTGCATCTGCAGAGATTCATCGCCATGCATGGTTTTTCCTGCGAATTCTTCTCGTTTTGGAGTTCGATTCCGAGTTTTTCGCAAAGAGTCTTAGCAAAGTCAATTGCTTCTTGCACTAAACGGTCTCTACTTTCCACTAGAGGGTTTTCAAAGCGCAGAGTTTCTGAGCACACTTATCCACATTAGTCCTCGTTGCTGCAGGTAAATCTGTGCGTCATCTACTTCAGGTAGCACTGCAGCCCAAAAGCCAAGAAAAGTTAGGAAGTTAAATGACTGCATGGCTGTCAGGAGAAGACTGGCTCCCGATCTTGTTTCGGAAGTT
>NC_039484.1:13007442-13093016 GCF_003590095.1 Trichoplusia ni
GGCGTCTGCGATCGCTGAACAACATTTATGTTATTTTTTATTAATCTTTAATAATTCTAATGTGAGTATTTTTTATTTTCTTGTGCGTTTTCGATGCATTTTTTTTTATTTTAAGACTTCTCTAGTTACCAATTTAAATACGAGTTCATTATGAATTTTTGAACCATCA
Source organism: Trichoplusia ni (assembly GCF_003590095.1). Taxonomy (NCBI): domain Eukaryota; kingdom Metazoa; phylum Arthropoda; class Insecta; order Lepidoptera; family Noctuidae; genus Trichoplusia; species Trichoplusia ni. The sequence continues at coordinate 13,007,612 of NC_039484.1, forward strand.
TGGCTTAATAATTAAAGACTCGATATAATTTGGATCATTTTAAGATCATCTTGTAACAGGGGTTTGATTATAGACCCTTGTCCATTCATGTACTTTTGACTTGTTCATAATAGTGTTTTTTATTATTTAATCCTCAAATACCAAATGTTGTGATTTGTGTTTCAGATGACAATACTCAAAGACTCTTTAATGGGAAAAGATGGATGATGCCGATGATGCTGTGTTGTGTCTGGACTGTACGTGAAATCAAACATAGCCGTCGGATGTCAATCAATATGAACCCGATGCCAGATCTACAGAGATATAAGATGTTCACATAAGCAACTAACAACGACTCATCAGCCAACCAGAATCATCTTGATTCTATTGCGCAGTGAAAAACTTTGTACGTACAATGATCAGTCGAGCTAATATCTACGCTCTTGTTACAATAACGTCTCATTGAATATAAATTAAAGGCTCAAACAAGATGTTAATGACGACAACAATGAGTCCGCTTTCGTCGTTTGAATCATTAACATTCGATCACGTTCGTAAGAAATGTTCTACTAATTGATGGCCACCAAAATATTCACAACAGTTCCTGTGTTTAAGGGCTATAATTCGACGAGTTTATCGTAAAGCACTCATAATACTAACTAATGATTAACGACTAGAAGCGCCTCGTGTTTCGACGGTATGGTTTTATTGACTTTATTCGCTTGGTCGGAAGGATTTCGAGGCGCCGCTGACGCCGACCGAGTGGAAATTTCCATAGCTTTAAGTGTTCACATATTTTTTTTATTCCTACCGTAAATCCTTATAGGGTTGTCCCGTGTCTGTATGCATGGGACTGCCACAGCGATCTTATCTTAAGCGTCGTGTCTATTTTATTTATATGTTCAAGTTTTATTGGCTATAACTTAGGTATTGCACCATAGTTTTATGTTCTAATTTGGCATTCATTTATGTCAATGTTTAGGTCACCTGTATTTAATCAGTAGCGTCAGCGGCGCTTTTTCACATGCTTTGCACATGTGATTTTTGTTGTGACAGTTTCTGAAGTTTAAACTTTATCAATTTATGAAGAGGCCGTAGACCTGTTAGTGAAGTTTTTGCAACTTCTCGGAACGACACGGTCAAAATAAAAGGTCTATTCAAATAAATTTTCAATAAATACAATGTGTATTGTAGTGTCAAGGCACTATTGTTAGGAAATTTTTTGTAGGTAGAAACTATCACCGTCAAAGTAAAACGAGATTGAAGTAAAGTATTTCGAAATTTATGAATGACCATTTTAAGGTATCAAAAAAGGGAAACCAAAACTTGTAGCAACCTGTTACAATGTTTTTTGTATGCCTATCGGTAGTGTCCAGTATCATAGTGGAATCAAAACTTTGTATTAATTGTTTTAGCGCAAAGTAAACCTTGAGTTGTAGTTATGTTTATTCCAAAAGTGGAATTATTTATTGCTTTAAAAGCAAATATGGACTAAGGAAAATGATACCACTTACAACTGTTTTTCCTATTATAAAGGCAGTAAACAATATAATAGAATTATAATTATAAATTTCTTAAAGGAATTTCGGACCCAACAGAGTCCTGCCTGAATCATGAGCAGCAGCAGTATTGCGAATTCAAAATTACTACCCTAGTAAAGAGAAAACCGTTGTTGAATAAACAATAATAGAATTACACAAAATAGATTCACTATTTTTAGATTCATCTGTTTATTAACATGACAACGAGGACCGTGTATGCGACGGACCGATTGTTGCGGTTAAGGAGTTCTGCTGCATATCTACAATGCAAGTTTGTTTATAAACAAAATATCGATAACTTTACAACGAGGTCTTCACATAGTCGTTGGACTCAAAATTAACATTTCCAAACTTGACAGGAAAGAACACAAACCTCTTTTTAGAATTTACAGCGGTTCCATTTGATGAACGTGAGCGGATTTCACTTTACTCTTTTTACTTGAAAATCCTTCTTGTCTTCTGCAGAACATGTCACTACCAGACTGCAGTGATGGTAACCCTAAAACACTGACGACTGTAACTGGGGACCAATAACCAATTGTGAAGAATTAGTTTAAGTAGCGAGAACAATACGATATATTTCATTTGATGCTTACCACTGACTGTCTTATAGAGAACTGCGCCTCGGGAAATCCACGATAATGACATAAACTTAATTACCTAGTTTGTCGACTATGACTTAGTATGCATAGTTTATTGGAGGAAAAGGAGCATTAGTTTTATAAAAGTATTGCCGCTGCTGTCAGTACTGCACTTGAAGTCATAATCAGTTCGATACTTGACGGTGCAATCAGTAAATACTAGTCAATAGTCTGCAATTGCATTTCTGCATAAAAGGATCATTCTTAGAAAGAAAAATGGTGCGTTCATCTAAGCCCACGGTGTACACTATCAGTGATGGAGAGTTCAACAGTTCCTCTCAAGAAAGTAAGTCAGCGTGTAGAGCATGCATTGTATTGTAGAATAGCTCGCGTCTGGACGTTGTGGTCGTGAGTCACGTGTCTTGAAGGCTAGACGTGTGATGTCGGCTTTTCAACGCCAAGGGCCGTGCTGCACCGTCATAGTATTTTGAGGAAACAGTGATAACCTGTGAAAGTGCAGATATGAAGCAGTAGATACATGTATCGGTGGCACCGCACGCTTTTCAGTGCGTTGTATCGCGCGCCACAGTAGACACGCTTACGTCACTTGGCGCCGTCCGCTTCAGCGCGGCGTCAGGCCGACCCCACACCGCTCGCGACTCACTCACTCCTTTTGGCGCGCTCAGTCGCGCCTTACCCGTTCATTGCCGACTTGACCGCAACAGTGGCACGACGTATGGTACACTCGCCGACGTGTCTCACTAAAATTAAAGTCAACTTTTTGGCACTATTTTATAAGTGTCCAAATAGTGAAGTTCTTAATAATAAATAATTTAACATCAACGAGTAATATTTTTACCCATTCCGGCCAACTTACAAAATTTTCGCTCAGCGAAAACTTTTATCGCAATTTTAGTCATCGGCAACTTGAAGGCAACTCGTTTTCAGTATACGATTTCTTTAGAATTGTTCTTTGAACAAAATAAAGTAAAGTTTTGAAGTATTTGTGAAGATACCAATATTAACTTATTAGGCGTGGACGGAAAAAGTTACGAAAATGTCAAAAAACATCTTCACAACCAAGCGGCTATACCGTTAGCTCCGGCGGTGTTCAAGGTAAGTGTATTTTTCGTATATATTTTCTATGGTATTATCCATGCGAATTTTATTCTTTTTCTAGGATACTGTTCCGTGCTGTTCTTGTGTTTTATATTTCTATGCTTTGCGACAATTCTTCAAACGTCAGCTTATTACTTTAAATGGACCTGTTAGAAACCTTTCTAGAAATTTGCTGTAAAATTTCTAAAATGCTCATAAACTGAGCGGAGTGTACTTGGAGGCTAATAAAACGTGCACATAATGTGAACGTGTATACATACTTACCGAAACTGCAAAGACGGTCGAGCGTTTTTAAAGAATCGCGATATTTCATAGAGCGTTATGAAACGGCGGAATGCAGCGGAACAATTGCTTCGGTCTGACCGAATCCTTTGACGCTGTGTTCTCGTACTGCCTTTATAGCTGTGCGCATAATCTTCAGTACAGATTTCACACTCGGTTACATTTTGCTAAAATTATGCATTACCTGTACTATGCATTTACCTTATGTAACGTAACTTTTTATTATTTAACTTCTTGCTCTATTACAGAGTATAGTATAATATGGAATTTTATCCAGTGAAATCGGTACCTAAAGAGATGATAAGTACATGCAACATTAAAAAAAAGTTAAGTACCATTAAATACATTTCTTTTTTGGTAGTAAACAGACTTACATAGACTATTGTGCATGTATTTATCATACTTGGATGCTGAGCTCAAGATTAAGTCTAGCATCAAAGATTTTGACTTAACAATCTTCATTTTTCACACACGACTAGTCAATGACACTCATAGTTTCTGATGTAACTTCAAGTCATTTTACATAGGTCATTAAGTACGTCGTAATATTTATTACTAAACGTGTTTACGAAATCAGAATTTTCTTCTGTATTACCAATTGTTTCTCAAACTTTTGTCCTCGCACAGGCCGACATACGTCTTAAATATTAAAGCAACCTTATTTATCTATAAAAGGTGAAAGTATATAAAACATTGATGTATCTAAAAAAAGCAGCATTTGGATAGTTCCACTAAGTGTGCGACCGAGGCCTTGAAATGTTATTCTGCCACAAAACTTTCACAAGAATACAAAGTAAACAAATACATAAGTCATCTGACATAAACAAATATCTTTTGCTGCCATTTGATAGAGCGTTACGTTAAGCGAATGATAAAGTAGAGCAGTAATCAACGAATCACTCTTAGTTTAAATCTTGGACTTAAATGGATATGAAATTTATTAGTGTAACCTTTTTCGTTAATATCGGGCTACGTTCCCCTACTTCCTTTCGTTTCTCACGATCTGGTTCGATTCGCGACTAATTTATGCATCCATCACACGTATAGCAAATCAATACAGAAAATGTACAGTTACTAAATTCTTTATGTTTTAAAACACGTGACTGATCGCGTTAGCTATTCTTCTAGGTTTAGTGGCAGTAAAACAAATGAATATGCTGAATTCGACTCGTTTAGCATAATTTACTTTTGTTCGTTTATAAGCATATTCATTAATTTTATTTACTTGCATCTATTTATTGTTTTGTAGAGTTTTCAATTTTGATGCAGGCTGCTTTAAGACTTCTTTCTATCAATACTTTTTCGAACGTGCATTGCGTGCGTACGTCACCTGGTATTACGTCAGCCACAATGCTTAGTATTCAAAACAGTGGACTGAATTCGTTCGCATTAATAGCTTCAGTTTTTAAATCGTATTTGCGATATAGATTCGTATTCGTTGGTCAATCTTTTGCAATTAGTCTAATTGATCTTGTTGATGAGTGAGCAAGGTTTGTGTCCACTGCGTTTCGATTAGCCAAATCGCATGCTGAATCATACTTTCAATTAAAATAGCGTTATTATAAGAAGAACGATAAAGAGCATATTAAAAAATAATCAAGATCAGCCGCCGTTCACATGAATTTCATCTTTATTGTTTTAAGCATTGTTTAATGTATGCAGTTCCCATATTGTGCGCTTGCGCTGTCTTTTTAAATGTACTGATTCACTTTGAGTTTCAGATATATACTCGGTTAAAAATATTTATCTCTTGGTCTATAGTAAAATATTTCTTTTGACTAAGGTTTACTATATTAAAACTAAAATGTTTTTAAATTTAAACAATTTTATCGTTTAACATTTTATCATTTAACATCTATCTGCATGTTAAAATTAACAAAGTCTCGCAGGTACCCGTTTTAAAATTACAATAAGTCATATTGTATGATTCAACTTCATTTTGCATAAAAAAAAACTAAAATGGCGTAAACCTCTTTCGCGGATCAAAGTACATGTGCACGCAACATTTTAATTTAGGGGGTAAGATGCATATCGTAGTACTCATGTATATCATTTGGCCATGGGGCCCCCTGTTAGGACGGTAGGGACTGTCGATCATTCGACGGAAAGGGCTAACAACACTGAATAATATATGTACTTAGTTTAGTGGGAGCTAAAAGCAAGACAATGTACGCAGTCAATCGCAAAAGGTTTCATTTCTAATCGACCTTCATTCTGTCATTTTTAAAAATGAGTGAGAGAGAAAAACCGGCAAGAAACTCCATGTAGATACCTATATTTTGCAATGCCAACAGTCTTTTTTTCAGAGTTCTGGCATGCATTGAAAACCTCTTTGTGTTTCCTAGTCGTTTACAGTAAGCCGAGAAAAATATGCTGTAAACCAGTGTTGAAAAACCCAAGCTATTTGCGTTCATAACGTTGATCGATTACCGTCCTAATACATGATGGTTATGGTTACTACACTCAGTCGTTTACACCAAAATCTTATCTCTACACAAAACTGACGAAAACATTCTGATAGAAAACTATTTGAGAAAGGAATGGGATTTATAATTTTCGGGTTCAGAACTACTTTATTCTCCAAAGGTATTCTTTCTCTAAGACGCAAGCCAGAATCAGTTCAAGGTTTCAATTCACGATCTGATTGCAAACGTTTGAATATTAAACACGTACTTAAATTTCTCCTCTTTGTTTCTCAAGTTAATCACGTGCATAGCCTGAGTAAAATTAAATAACCATATTCATTACTTTTTATAACAATCAGAGACAGTTGGAATTGCTACACGAATATTCTTCGCCTCGACATTGCGTCTCCATTGACTTGAGCAAAAACAAGTGACTGTATAATGAACTAATTGTCTTGTATCGTTCACTGATATTTCTAGCGATCACACAATAGCTAGGGATGGCTCAAGGATAAATGCCACGTGTTTCATGCTATTTTACTTGAAAGGTACGCTTGTGAGCGGGCGAAACCGCACATAGTCTGTAAGTGACATACGTATTGTAATGTTATAACAATTCGCGTGTCTTTATTCATCAACAGTATCAGGTGTTCATTGGGTATTGTCTACACGATCCGGTGCAAGCGGACACTCGTTCATGCGCATGTTTGTCCACCACACCACAATGCTACAGAGGAAAATCTATACACGTCGTATATAGATGAATATTGAATGATTTTCCTTAATATTAATTATCTATTTCCTTGTTGGGCCTTATTTCCAATCAGTCACATACGAAACAGTCAACATAATTTATAATGATGTATGGAAACTAGGGAACCTACATACTCGTGAGCCGTAATGTACAATTTTTGCCTTCTGTTCTGTAATCAACAAGCTATTATATAATTAAGTAGCCGATAGTTTTAAACGATACTTTTAAAAGTTTATAACAATCCGAAAACGAAGCTGCAAAAGTTAATCCGAAATTGAAACAAATCAGTTTTCAAAACCAGAATATCAAAATACATCAGCCTTTTCGTTAGCGATCTATTTGAATATTTTTAGACAGACAGACATAGGCATAATTTAAGGCAACACGTTAGAATAAATCTAGAAATAGAAGCGCTCGTGGTGCCCGACTCCATTTCCGTGCAATGGAAAATAACCTAAAACGGGATGCCTTTAGACAAGGACGGCGATATTCAAGTTTGTCTAAGGAGATTCATTAAGAATTGGAGCTTAGTGTTTTCTAATAGAGTTCAATTTAGTTTGAAGGTTAGGAATACCCTAAGTCTGTGTATAACCCCGGTGAACAAGGCCCCAGTATTACTGAAGCGTGTAGCCGAAAGTTGCGCGGGCGGCGCGCGGTGGCCTCCATACCGGTGCCATGAGTGTGGAGGAGGCGGTCGCGGCCGCGGCGGCGGAGCGCTGAGCGAGACACTTTGTTTATACACTGCGCTGAACAATCGAGTTTGTGCGGTGGTCCATGAGTATAAATAATATGCTTCTGAATTAAGTTAATCTTTCATTTTGTTCTTTATTTCGGTTGGTTTTACTGTTTATGAATAACAATGTATGCCTTACGGATTTGAATAAAAGTCGCTATCTTTCTATCTCCATAAAAAAGTTATATCGAACACGATTTGAGAAACCCATGTGAGTGTCGATTATCTAGATATTAACCGCGTGTAGTTCGCAAGGAGAGGCGATGACCGTGCATCTCTTTCTAGCCTTCTCGGTCGGCTAAGTGCGTGCACGTCGCCACACCAGCGGCGCTTGGGCAATGGAAATTTCTAGAGACGCACAGTCCCCCCCCCCCGGCGCCGTCACCTGCCCCACCCCGCCGCTCGCTCGCATACCCGAATACCGTTCTCATGGCGCTCTCCCCTTCGCTGGAATCAAAGGGAACTATGTTCTTTACAAACCGCTCCAGCTTGTTGTCCGCGCCATTGAAAAATGTTCAATGGGCCATTCATTTACATTTTTTAAACCAGTTTGAAATGACTATCATAGAAATGTAGAGTGCCTACTTATTTCAAAGAAAATGCTTAAATAGGAGTCTGGATAAACGAAGGATAGTGGATTATTAATTCGGGGTCAGGTATAGGTATAAAATCGATTAAGAAGAAAGACTACAGCGTGTCACTTTATGAGCCGTGCGCGCCTCCGCCCGCACTTTGCGCGCCGGCAAAAAACGAGACGACTAGCGACTCGCGGCGCGGAGCCTTTGTCTGGCGTTTTGTGTTACGCTTGTGTTATCTACCTGTCGGCAATTCTTAGTATTAGTTACCAATTGTGGCTCCGCACAGATTAAAAGCAATATTTTATTTTTTGTAATCCCCTGTCTCTATATTTGAAACCATAAAAAAAGTTTACCATAATAATGAAAACAGAGGACAAAAAGTGTGTGCCAGTTATGAATGTATGCTGCGCTAAGTATATGCAAACGAATTTTGACTGGTACAAAAATAACGACTAAAGAATTATACTCTAAGCGAAACAGCAAAAGGTAGATTTAAGTGAAAGATAATTCTAAATGCTATACTCGTTGTCGCTCAAGCTAGAATGCATTTAATTGTAAAGGAGTAGAGTCGAGAATTGTTAGTTAGTTCGGAGGTCAATTCAGGTTTACATTTTGATGCACCGCCTTGTTTTACCAGTGATGTTCCATACGACGCTCGCGCAGTGAGCTGCAATCCGCGCTGCACTGACCTTAAATTGTTTGAAATCCAACTTAATAATGTAATTGCGAAAGTCTGTCTTTTAAACTTTCAGGAAAAATCTAGTATTGCAATCGTACATAAACATAATCGTCAATAAATTTTGGAACTGATAATTACATGCACAGTCTAAAATACTTATTAAAAACAATAGTCATTTCGATAATCAAAGTCGTAAATATTTAAAAATTGAATCTATCTTTGATCACAACGCGCCGGGTCTACATGTTACCTACAGTATTGTAATAGTAATTTGTGATTAACAAATCATTTTTATCGGAATGAAAATTACTTAACATTAAAGCGATACGATGTAGTCTAAACTGCTAAAGAACCTCACTTGTATCATTACTGTCTAACAGATTATTTTCAACTATGCGCTTGCATAAATATGTGCGCAGAAAAACGTTCCTCGAGTGACAGAGACGTTTGGAAACGGCGCAAAAGGTTCGGGAGTCTTGTGTTTGTGCCAAATAAATACATTAAATACATTAAATACTTTAAAGTTGCACATCATAAATTGTATGGCCGTATGGGTTGGTCTACGTGGGTGGGAGAGCTGTGGTCGTTGCGGATTACCTACGCGGCTTTCACATGCCCATTGTTTTGACTGCACTTGAAATACTAATGAGGTCGCACGTTGAGCCTCTCAAACAACTCGAGGCTAGCACCGTGACACATTGAAATAACAAGATAAATTTGCTCAGTAAACCCACAAACTGATTAACTAGATTTCACTTCAAGTATTACTTACGGCTACAGTTACGTGTAAACAGAAAAATGATAGCTCTCGACCTTGTCTCTATTTCAATGACCTATGTTAAAGTTCCATCAGTGGCTTTGAAATTAATTCTCTTTATCAGACGCTGCATTACACTGAGTAAGCAGATTAATATTTTCTATTTCTAATATAGAGCAATATTCAAATGTAGAGTCAAAATTAAATCGAGTCTTTAAATATTTAGTCTATTTTCTATAGTTTATTTGTTGGCCAGCTTTAAAGATAGTAAGTTTCTTTGTAGTGCGCGTTAGATAAATGTCTGTTTCAAACGGCTTGCAAAAAAGTAAGAGCTCAAACCGGATCGGACTACAATCCGTGTGTTAGGTCTCAGACAAGAGCAATAACCGGCAAACTGAGATAATGCCGAGGACCTATTATGGACACTTACGTAGCTTTCACTATCCTCGAGTTATCTTTCGAGGCTTCAACACCAATAAAGTAATAGAGCGTCGTGAACGTCAACGTCCAATTTCGGCTCGGCTCTACCTGCCTCTATTATCTAAGTAATTATCTACAAATGTTTTCTTTCTTGAGTTTACTCACCGTATCGCAAACTGGACATAATCCACTGCCAAAAGACCGCGCCTTATCTCGCGTAAAATATTATATACCATAGCCAAACACGGAATATTACCATTAGGTGACGTCACTTCTGTACATCATAAAATTGGTAATGATCGGTAAAATTTTTGTTTGAAAATATTCCTATAAGTCCGTTTTGTGCAAGTTTTCTGATGGAATAATATTGGTCGGTATAATTTAGTCGCCGGCGGCCTGCACGGACGTTGCTCGCCGTGAAATTGTAATCTCGGAAACACGCGTCTACGCACGTTCTTGTTACACAACGATAAAATTCAACCATCTTACAACGAATAGGTAAATGCAAGAGTTATTACACTTCCCCTTAAAGGCTAATTACATCATGAATAGCTTGAATCTGCAAAGAATTTTCCAGTGATTGGGGGAATTACATGTAGTGTGTTGTTCAGAAGCCAGTTCCGATCGTTTCCTTGACCTAAAAAGTAATGTGGAGTAGACAGTTGTGAGTTATGTATTATTTGTCCTATTTTATATTTGCCAGTGGAGTTGAATTAATAAGATATGTTTTAAATGAAAAGAAAATTGGCTATCATTTATCAATGTTATAGTATTCCAAGCGATTGTTGATAGATAGTTTGAAAGGTACTAGACTGATCAACAGCGTTTTTTTGGGCATAAATAGATTGTAACGTGATTAAAATCAGTTAAAATTGAGTGCACTAAACATTACATATTTATCGTTATACATAATGTCTCACAATGTTCCTACCGAGTATGTTTACGGCAAACATATTTATAATTTAAAAAAACTCCTGGCCACCTTAATTGACGTACACAAAAGAAACGAAAACTAATTCAACTTAATTTTTTTTTCTAAGTTTATACTACTTTCGGGATTGTTCACTCAAATTGCTCGGGAGTGTAGTGAAAATGAATCCGAGCCTTAAACAAGTTATCCGTTTGATTTCCATCACATTTATATCATATAAAAATCCTAGCGCTTAGTTTTACGACGCCATCGATTACCATGAGCACGCACCATGGCATGATAAGATAAGGTGTGTGTCCTTGGCTCGGCGTTTTGTTATAAACGCTTGCATTCTTCTCGTTTCAAGAAAAACGATGAAAATGCCTTACGTACTAAAGTACTCTACTTTAATACACTGTACTGAATTAGAAGCAGCGAGTTATAGAGAGTCAAGCTTACTCTTTCTTATCGTAAATTTCTCAAATAGTACTTTGATATAAGTTTTATCACAATTTCAAGTCAACCTAAAGCAAAAGGCAGTTTCCTTAAACCTTCTGTATTCACTACTGCTTGCGCTCTTGGCTTATACGTTTATGGACCAATACTGTAACTTCACTCAGATTTCAGTCCACATAAATAAACTACTGCAGCTCAATTTTTTGGTTTAAAATGTTGTCTTACGTTTGAATTTCTACATTAAAAAAAAGTAAGACGAAAGAGTTTGGACAAGACTAAAATACCTTATGAATATTACTTTTAAATTAAGAGTCTTTTTTATATTTATTGCAATGTTTATTTGCTTTCTGCATAGCTTCTCAGTTATACACGACATGACTTGTAGAGCCGCGTGTGTAATGACAGTTATATGCGTGACTGGACATTTGCAGACGAACACATTGAAACTACGACGTATGAGGTTAGGTTATGGAATATTTATCTTAGAAAGTTTAAGAGATTTAATGTTTAATGCTGCATTTACCAAATATCTCCACGAATAAGTTTAGGTTTTGATATTGAAGTTTTCATTGAGAGCCTGAAACAATGGGAGGCAAAGCGTGAATAAAAATATATTATAAAATTAAAATTATCGCAAAGTTAGGTACCTACTCATAGTATTACATAATTGTACATTGATGCATTTACTGTTGAATTCTTTTATTTGATTTTCCCTTAATTATGGCTACTAGAAATATAGTAACATGTTCCCTCAGAAATGTATCTCTGACTTTCTATGCGATTAAATGCTTAACGTTTATAGGTTTACCGATTACTCAAGAAAATTGCAGGTCAATAAACCCTATATCTCGCTACATTTATGCTGACAGTGCCGAAATAAATTTATATAAGAATGTTGGTATTCTAGGATTCTATTTTTTTTTTCTTCTTCTTGAATACTGGGTGTTTGGCAGCTAATAATAGATCCATCCAGTGATTACTCGCTCTACTTTGGGAAAGTGTAAACAATTGAATTTTGTGCTGGAAGGTGTGTTTAATATTATATTTTGTTCGTGGGTTTTGCTTTGCGATGTTGAATATTTAAAATGAAATAGCTTCCCTTCCATTTTTTTCACTCTGTGCGTTTTGAAGATAGCTGCAGTTTCGAGTCTGGATCTATAATACTATTTTACAAACTAAAGAAATCTTCAAGTATTTTTTAATGGCGTTTAGTTTTTTTGCCGCAAAAGTAAAATCTCTCAATGAAATAGTTTAACCCTTTATCTTCTTCTACGATGTTTTTAATGTCTTTCAAATTTACACAGTCTAATTTAGGTAAATCCAACGGATAGACTTTTCTACCATTAGCTAATTGCGTTCGATAACACGTAGATACGAGTGACTTACATTATCTACTCGTCCATTTAACCTGTGAGCATAAAATAAATACTAGACTATAACTATTAATATAACACTACATAAAATAATACTTTAATTCACATCGTTCACACGCCTAACTGGTAATGTTTTAATTCACTTTTAGAACTTTCAATCCGTGTGTTTATTACATCATTTAATAAAAAGAGGATTCAAAAATAATTAAAATAATTAATTATTTCACGTATTTTTAGATAAATATCTAATAAATCGCACGCAGCTAATGTAAACCACTAGTCATACCCATCCTTTTTGTTATTGTCTTATTTGTATGTACAGAAATATGAAGTCAGAAAATAAATCTAAGCTTAGTAAATTGTAAACTGTAGTTCGTTTGAAATCAGCACAATAAAAAAAAAACAATAGATGATCTATTTTGAATCGAAAAACTATATTTTTGTTGAAAGGAACTTCCCATCCTGTTATTAATTATTTCGATAGCTGAATAAATGAGGGCACTCCTAAACATTGTGTGTCAGTGGGTGCGGTGTCTACTGTCTATTGGCCCTATCAGATGGTTACCTAACATGAAATTCGCGAAGCACACGCCTAAACGCTCACCAAAATAGCTACATATTTTATTGAGATACATTATTCAAATAGATTGATGTTGAAACTTTGTTATGAATAATAATTATTTGCATTAAAAATGTTTTGAATATCAGATAAGGATGCGAAAACAATTGACAAGCGCATGCTATTGATAAAAAAGTTAATTTTCAAAAAATTCAAAATGCAGTTCTTTTAGTAACTTGTTATTGTTTATTTATTTATTTATCTGTCCAATATAATCATTAATACAATTGTCTTAAGGTTTACTTTCATTTTCTTACAACTAACAAAAAAACACAGCAGCGAAAGTACCTTGATCTCATTGAGGGCTGTATGCAGAACCTTTACAACAAACCGCTTCTAATCCTCCGGTGTAGCTTAACACACCTTCAGAATATTCCCCATTGTGTAAATTTAAATACTTAAGTTATCCGGACATCAAAATGATATTTGTGCATACTGGGATTCGAATCCACTATCTTTATCTTGGTAGAAGAACAGACCTACCAGTAGGATGTGCAACGATGCAAGTTGGACACATATAAATTAGTAAACAATTAGCCCTTAACCTAATTAATACTTTAGATTTTCCTTTATATTAACATAATATTTGTCATATTATAACATCGACTACTTAACGTTTGTGAGAGCTAGAGTAGCAGTAATTGAAATTGTACATTTCACAATTTCCATTAAACATTGAGTAATAAATTTATAAGATGTAGCAATCAATTTAATTTCATTCATATCAAGATTTATGTTTCAGCGTCATGGATTTTTTTCACTTATTTTCATCTAAACGTCATCGACAAAAATATTTTCATGACGCATACACCACATTGTGTATTGTAGTGTATACCTAAGTAGGCAAAAGTTATCCGATATCGATATTATATCTATAGTCGCGTGAATTATCGATAAGATAAGGATGTACCGCGGAAATCACTATCATGATTGTTTGGATGTTGCGATACCATTAGAGATTTATCAGTCGTTAAAACCGGTTTCACAGGCAAATAAGATCAGATAAAAATAGATTTAATTTTAAAATATTACTTAAAAATACCACGATTTCGAAAACAACAATTATATTATCCTCATTGATAAATTACTGGGAAAAATGTATGTGAGAAAACAATAACCTCTTTCTGTTCATAGTAAATGATAAAAAAAAAGATTAGCCGAAATGTTGAAGGTTTAAAAATACTTAGTTTAATGATTCAATGTAATTGTACAGCGAACAACGGCCGCTAGTTTCATGATCCAATCTAAACAGAACTAGTTCTCGGCGACTACCTGAAGGCATGCGTACTTATACCTATGTAGGTGTAAATTGTACTCATCTATTGTACGGAGCCAACACAACGGGAAGCCATAACACCACGTAAGGCGCTCATGAGTAAAGGCTTCGGCTTTCATTCCTAAACTAGTCGACAATTCCACGAATAAATTAAAACTTCAAACAATTGCGGCCAAAAGAATTAATGAAAAATAAACTTTTATCCAATAATATTTATGTAATAACATAATTGTAATTGGATGTTATTATGCATTAAGGAAACTGGAGCGACGTCGGTGTTTTGAACACTGATACACGATGTCAAAATAAACTCGACAATGGCTATATTTAACGTGAATCACATTAATAATGAGATAATACGTTCGAAACCGGTTGAAAGCGGTTAGTCCGTGTGTGTGTCAACACTCGGAGCCGTAGTTTATAAATACCAGGCTTATTGTGAGAAAAGTTGCTATTAGAATCACGTATTCAGCATTGTGCTGTTAGGAATTGCTGTATTCAATGGACTTATATTTTACTTAGAAGCGATAAGTTTTACAATCGTTTAACGTCCGTTCTGTTTGTGTTTGATTATTTCCAGGTATTTAGTTTGGACAAACGTTGGCTTAGTGATTCGAGCTCACACGGGCTAGCTCTGTTCTCACTAAATTAGTTCCGAACTTTTCGGTGATAAAGAAAATGTAAATAAGAATTCATTACTTTCAAAATGTAGCTAAACTATGAAGTCGGTCTAAAATTAGGAGCTAAAGAATATAAACACAGTTTTGAAACTCATACGATAAAACGAGGTGACCTGACGTATTAAGACGCGATACTAAAATTATTTCAAGTATTTGTATTTAAAAGACGTCTTTACAGGCACTGTAACCATTTACAAGTAGACATTATGTTGAACAAATAAATTAGCTCAGTCAATTAACTTGTTCTAAGATATTAGCAGAATACTTCTAAACTATAGGTTTTTATCTCCAAAACCCGTGTAACTACAGCCACGAAAAGACAAAACAAACATTGCATGTTCCCGCGAAACTGTAAGAAATATCTGAACGTATGAGTCAGTTGCATGTAGGTGGGTCATGGGTATCAGACGCACTGCTAATATAATCTCTAAATCTAATAGCTTCAATCAGCAAATTGTCCAATTGCCGGCTTTACGACGGCTGCGAAACGAAAACTTCACTTACTTTGAAACGACACGATATTACAGGCGTAACAGTTATAGTTTAAGAATTTGAAAAAGTATGGCGTAGGATTTGGGTTGATTTATTAATAGAGGCCGAAGTCGCGGGAAGTAGCTAGTGGTGACACAATATTGGGTAATCTGTGATGTGGACTTGATAGACAAATAATTACAACAGTAATGTTAAATAGTCTTCAAGACGTAGTTTAGCCATAGTGCAGTTAAAAATATTTAATGCGAATGAAAAAAAAAATAGATATTGTCTTCTCACACCTATAGAACTGTGGTTCATTGCATTAGATGATCTGTAATATAGAATTTATTGAACTGGACGAGAACATCACACATAGACTTTAGTTACTAAGAAACGAGGCAGCGCAACCTAACTCGGCATCTCTTTCATAACTGTCGCAACTTAAGAAAGTATTTTGAGGTTAAAATTCAATTTTCAAAATCTGACTCAAGTGTCCTATTTCACTTTACTTCGTTTACAGTGACAATTAAATTCAAATTGGTCGTTTAGTTAGCAGTGTTACTTTCACGAAGGTGACTCGGGTCAGACGCGGAACAATAGAGGGAAATCCTAATACGGCTGAACTGATCGTTAACACAAGGAATCATTGTAATACTAATTACAATGTACATATATATATACACATATAAAACATGTGTTGTAACAAAAGCAGATCGATTCTTTGAGAACATATTCTATGATTGATTGAGAGCGAGAGGAGTTTTGTAGAGCCGGTGTTTTTGTGTTAAATTATATTTAAAAAAATGCCTAAAATATATTTTAGGTTACCTTGGTCCTTTGTGGTTTTAATTTCATTAGATTAGATTAAATATTTAAATATTAGATTAGTATATTAGATGTTCGTCAAATTTATTTTTAGAATATTAAATGTAAATTACCATACGTCAAAATAATTTATTGCTTAGAATTGAACTTGTAGATACCTAACTTTAAACATATAAATACTACGGCAAATCTCCACCATTTTTGTTAATAATTTTCATGTTATTTGAAAACAAATGTGGTATCGTCATGCTCTATTTATCAAAATTAAGTACTATAGGATGTTTTCAACCATTAAGACACAGTAGGTAAGATCGTAATCCATATTTCTAATTTTAGCGTTCATTTTCAAAGCAAAATAAACCTTCTCATCACGTGATAAAGTTCATTATTTAAGCTTAATGATTATGAAAATTATTTCCGCGTTTTCCGAGACTCGACTTATCTATACGCTGAAATCGGAGATTAGGCATAAACTTTAGACAGACAAACAGAGTCACACAGGTAATCTTTGGCTTGGATTTAGATATCCATTACTCATTACGTTCTTTTTCGGCGAAATAAGATTCGATCAAACTTATCAATACGTATCAGAGTCAATAAAACCATCGTGATAGTCACGCTAAATAACAAATGTGTTCGAATTTTAAATGAATTTATTTATAGAACTAAAAAGCCACATGTAGGAACTATGTAATTTCTAAATTTAAACCTTATCGTGTTTGACGCTGGTGCTATATTCGCATGTTTTCCTCCTTATGGATTGTAATAAGTTTCAAGTTTAGTACAAGCATGTAAAGTGTGTATGCGTAATGTTTTGATAATGACCTATGGAAAATTTTATACTAATATAGGAAGGAGACTCGTTCTAACATAAGTTACATAATTAAAAATGCTAAACTAACGGTTTATGAGAAAACTAATAAACTGAATAACGGGTGTTTTATCATTGCAATAGGTAGCTCTGTGACGGTTAGGGTTGTAGGTATCCTGAATTATAAAATAGCATTTATTTTTTGTACCAACTTTTAATCTTTTACCGTTGAAATTAAGTAATAAAAATACACATAAAATGTTATATTTTTCGTTATAAAAATTGATCTTAAATATAAGAGAACGAAGCAGGCTCTGCTCTTTAAATACGTGCTTTATTTAAAAAGCAGAACCTACTTATTTCCAAATTAAACTTGAACGTCAAAGTTTAAATCCTACGTACATAATGAATATTAGTTAAAATAACAAATAGTTTCAATCTATCAAGGCGTCGTGTTAGCAGCCCTGAGACGTGCGCATGCAGTGAGCACGTGGTGACTTCATGCTCGAGACGTCCGTGCTTGCGCCCGCGCCTCTCACAAAAACCTATGGAATGCCTCCACAAACGTGCCGGTGACAGCCCTATTCAATCGCATACCATTTACACAATTATCTACACATATAGATAAAATTGGAGTGTCTGTATCTAATATTGGAATTCTTCAACGTTTTTACTACATTTATATGAATACGATACAAATATTAAAAATATCTCTTTTTGTCCGTCTGTCTGTTTGTTTCATCTTATCTCTGAAATTGATAGGCCGAGTTTGCCGGATCTGTATACATATAATAAGGAGAAACTTAATAAAGTATTTATTTATAAAGAAAAAAGTAAAGTAATGTTGCAGAAATTTAATTTAAACAAACTAAATCAACTCATTTGTAACGGCGTAATTTTTTTTAAATATAATATTTAAAATATTATAATTTAAATTCCTCGCGGACAAAGTCGCGGGTACAAATAGTAGCCATATATCCTGTTAACATCCGATCGCTTTTAGATTGGAGTTTATATTCAACAAAACCGCCTCCCTACACGTGACAAAACAATTATTTAATTAAACAATTAAAGCTTAATGTCATTTGATGACCGTTGCACATAAACACAGGAAATGGCCCTTATTACTTGGCAATTGCTGTGCATGTGTGTTTATATTTGTATTAAAGTTTCGTCTTTCGAAAACTGCTATTAAATTGTTTACCTATCGTAAATGTATAGGTATAGGTATAGACCCGGTAAAGGAACTTGCGACATTGCAGTTTCTATTGTTATAATATAATACGATACGACAGTGTTAAGCATTAGAGAGTTTTATCACCACGTTTCAATTGTTAGGCGGTCGCGGAATACAGAATGGCACCAGCTAGCGGTGACCAGCTGTTTTGACCGTCAAATTCCCGTTACAGATAGTGCGGACGTTTATTTTAAGTAAAATTAATTTTACGAATGGTTAATTTTGGTTAAAAATGTATCTGGTATATCATTAAAAGTTTTATTCATAGATTTTACCCTCCTAATTGTGTTTTTTTCTTCAGAAAATTAAAATTCTCAAAACCGGTTAAGTTTTACTAGTAAATTTGTAATGTAATAAATATATTAAACATACATTTAACAAAAAAAAAACTATCCTTTTTGAACTTGTCACGGGCTTTTAAATGTAGAGCAGATATGTATATGATATTAATGATAACGAAAAAAAGGCAATTTTAAATAAAATTTATACTTTAACATACATACGCACACGCACAACCTTAATAATATTAGTATGATTGAACATAGAGTTGAATATTCTTTATAAAATATACAGTTTCGAAGTATTGTCAGCTCACAAACGACTTTAAATGTTTACTAAAAACAATGCTACTAGTATGTACATGTTAATAACGCGATAAAGTTACTTCGGCCTTCGCACACCTTTAATTGTATTTGAAATATACATTTTATAACCAACCTGCTACAAAATGAATGACTGTATCTTTAATAGATTTTTATTTATTTGAGACTCACTCTACCTTCGTATTTTTTTTAATAACTTGGCCCCATGTTTCCGTACTTATAGCAACCTTATATTTTTGAGTTATGGTTTTTTTTTTAATTCCTAAGTTGCAATTTTTTTGCGGTTAAATCGCTAAACCCTGACGTTTCCATTACGGACCTCAAAACAGTCATTTCAATAAATCTGTAACGTTGCGTGAGCTCAAATTTTAACAATTTATCTGTCTTTACGTACGTAATAATATTTACTGATCTACTAAATGTCCTTGTTTAATTATCTCGACGCATTTTTGACATTATATCGTCTCTACTCTACCTTTATCTCAGGGATTTTTTATAAAACATAAAATACAGGGAAGTATGGCAATTAAATTCTAACGAGTAGGAAGTAAGACGGCAGAACTTTGTATCATCCGTCCTTTTCTGATTCGTTCAGTTGGAAGGAGATGACATGATCTAATTAACTTCACTGATTACAGCTTGCGCGACATATGAAACATACAATTACTGACGTAGGTATGCAATGATTACATACAACAAACATTTGTAGTTTATTTATTTTTAACAGACTTCGCATAGGATGGATGTTTATGTTTGTTACTCGCCTACTACAATAGTTATTTTCGATATACAATCATACAGTAGTATCTAAAAGGAAATAGTTTTCGGGCATTTTTTGCTGAAAATCTGTTTCAGACACGAACAATATTGAAAAATATTCGTATTGAAGTTTGCACTACGGATATTTGTCGATAGTTCCTATTCGTGCTTTTCCCAAAAGCACTCTACCCATTTTTACAGTTAAAAATAAAAGGGAATCCGCTTTTATAGTTACTTTTACAGTTATTAAAACGAGAAAAAAATATTTGTAAAAATCCTCAAAGTAAAACCTCTGTCGATAAAATATTGCTTTTATACACCATAAAAGTTTTTAGATTTTTGTGTATTTTCATAGCTAAAACTAACGAGCCAAAATTGTAAAACTTTACCGTATTTATTTACTTGAGAGTACCTGCTCCACATCTTTTCGCGGGCGTCTTTTCTCTCGTTTTCAGTAGTTAGAAAAATATTTATAAATAATTGACGGGTGAAACTGTAGGTTCATGGAATCAATATTATTAAAATCAGTTTTCGATTTACGATGTCATGTAAGTGTAAAGTATTGATGTATGTATGTCTGATGTAAAGTAAGATACTAAAATCAAGTGAAATTTTTGGAATTGGCAAAAATAATTTTATCTGTTCGTTTTCGGTCTTCGTAATCTCGTTGGAGTAATGAAATAATGCGATATAAGTATTCCGAGTATTAGTTATACAGTAGGCTATGTTAATGCTAGCTAATCTGCCTATCTCTGATTACTGATATGATCAACGGATATGACGACACGCCGGTTATTTACAGCACATTTTAAACAATGCACAGGATTCAATCGCAATTCAGTTCAGTTTCATGTTTTTTTCATAATCTATTTATAGACCGGATTTTGTCCGCTAACGTTAATCATTCGGTGTCATCAACATTAATTTTGTGAAGTTATGTGTTCACAAATAATCTTCGATTTTTACCTTAAATTCTCATGACTACTAACTTCTTATCAACTGTCCTTAGTCCTTCAAAATCTAGTCCATCAATGGGTTGTCTGAAAAAAATCGCTTTAAGCGATAAGACCGCCAATTGTGGCACCATGTCATAAAATCCCCTACTTGTGTGTTGTGCAATAATTTTTTTTTCTATCTATCTTAAACGATGTAAAAATGTAAAGCGTCAAAGAAATATCTAAGCTAAAATATTGTAAAAACAGTGAAATAAGGTCTAGTTTTCAATTAAAAAAAGTAAAAGTACACATTAATGACAGCAAGTACATAAGAGTAAAGGTACTGGTTTGAAATCTACAAGACTTACGTATTAAATATTCAAGCAATCATTTCATAAAATGATGTAGAGTTAAGAATTTACACCGCAAACTAAAGAATTTCCGCGTTTAACGATAACTGGTCGCATTTAGATTTATTGCCTTGTATGACTCTCTAAATGTGGTGCGTAATATATTACACTAAGTACTTGGGAAATTCTCTGGACATGATATTACTGGGGCTGATAACCACCGTTTGATGTAAGACTTAGTTCGGAATGCCACTAAACGAAAATGCCGACATTTTTTTAATAGGTGTTCGCAATATTGTAAAAAAGCACAGAATATAGAATAGTATAATATAATATTCAGTAAGCACATTAAAAAAATCTAAGCAGAAAGTTTTGCTTATAGGCAATTAATGTGTAAAAATGAGGTTGTATACTATTTTGACTTTAATGTACATTCAAATTAATTACATTTTTAAATACTCGTTTTGGCCTGACATGTTAAAAGATGACGTATTTGTTCTTAGTATAAGTAATGTAAACGAATATGAGCTTTAATAATAGTTTGCTTATACTTAGGTATCAATTAAAATATAGATTTGATTTCAAACGACTTGCACCGCTTGTAAGCTGAGTACTGTTTACTAAATTGTCTTGAACCAGCTGTAAAGTTACCTGTTGTGTGTAGACTAACAATATTAGGACGTTGATCAAAAAGTGACTTTGAGATAGAGCGTTAAAGTTTAGTTTTAAATATAATAACCATCAATAGTAGGACGTTGATTAAAACGGGACTTTGAGATAGAGTGTTAAAGTTGAGTCTTAAATGTAGCTACAAGACGTAGCGATGTTGACGATTGTCGCTTGTCATTAATTATATGTAATATGCGTTATTTGGGCGATATGAATAATTTCTAGGAATTTTTACATTTGAAAAAACGTAACATGATTTTAAAAAATCATTATTGTGGGACAACATTTAACTAGGTCTTAAAATCCACTGACTCTACCGAATATAAAATTTTATAAATAGATAGATATATAAACCACGTTAATGACTCGAAAATTTTATAGGATGATTATTACACATCCATGACTATTACGCCCACTAAAGTTAGGACGACTCATATTCCGGTAATCCATAATTCTCTTATACGCCATTAAGCACCAAGGACTTCTGTTGACCTTGATCCAATTGTAAATAAGATCTTAAATCTAACTTTCATTTGCCAACATTCCTAGGTACTAACAAAACTATATTAAATCAAACATTTAACAAAAGAATAGCTTGTCGTCTTCGATAATTACAGTATTGTTTAATCTCAGATACAAACTAAGGCCATATTAATAAACCGGTCGCGTTTTTCAAATTAATGTGAGTACTTTCAAGTCTCAATGTTGATATTAAGAGATACTATAAAAAGTTATGATGACACATTTACTAATTGTAAATCACGTTTATGAGACACGAGACTAAATGCAGTCATTTAAATTGCTCCGAAAGGAAAGTTACTCTGACGAGGGATGTATTACGTATAAATTATTCGTGTTTCACATAATATTGTTTATGTATTTTTTTTTCATATATTGTCAGTTGTCTGCTTTTTTCACAGACTGCATTCAAATCGAATAGTTCCATATTCAGATCATAGCTATTTCACATCTCTCGAATGTCTTTGAATCCCTAGTTGTTGTTTCCGATTTCTGTAGACAAACACAATGCTTACGTTTATCCGTGACAAAGAAAACAATGAGACGAGAACCTATAAACATAAGTTAGCCATAACATAGCTAATGTATGAATGTATGAGCCATTACTGTTAGAAACACGTAATTATAAAACTAATATTCTACTGAAAATGAGTCAATAATTGTGTTTTAGATGAGCGTTACAATGCAGCTATCGTCACATAACGTAGGGGTCGAAGGAGGGGGTATATTCATTCGGATGGCAAGCCTGGCGCCAACGCGGGGTGTCGAAGGCATCCAGACGGTGACGTCACGAGAAAAACACGCTTTCCCCGTAGTGTATAGACCAAAAGCCCGACTGACACGATAACAAACATGTATCGAATGTCCCGAAATGGAGTCACGCGATGCTCAAGCAAATGTATGTTGATTTTAAATTGATTGTCGCTAATTGATTTTACGACAAAAAACACGTGTACACGAACAAGTTAAGCGTTGGACCATTTTTCCAATCAATTAAGGCAATTCAGCAATTGATTCGGCAATGCTGAGATGCCGGAGTATTCCAATAATATTTTTTTGTAAAGTACGATGAATAATATGAACAGCTCTCGGTCTCCAGGACGATATAGATGATGTTATATGTCATTTGAATAATATTTTGTGTAATCACGTCATTTACAATCTCCCTGATTGTTACATTAAGGCCTATTGACATGTAACGAGTTTATTACTAAGGATTGAATAGGAGTAATAATAAAGCGTGTACGTCTTTCACGAATGCCCTTGGCGTTTGTATTGAATGCCAAATTTTGAGCATAGGTGGGATAGAGTTACGTAAGATTGTCGGTTTGTGTGGTTTTGCTCGTCTAGTCTTAGGTATTGCGTATAACTTTTGGACTTATGGACTATTTGACGATAAAAATGTTTTATTTCCGTTTGTCGTTATTCTGTTTAGTCCAAACAGATTTCAAAAAAATATTGGACGCATATTTTTTCTTTTGTCTTGTATTCAAAATGAAGAGTATACACTGTACAGTGATTTAAAAACTCGTGTGATGTCACTTGTCAGTACGTTTTATACTAGTATGTGGTTACGAGCCCCCACTAGCATGTATTTCATTACGTTTTAAGTAAGTGTTTTTAATCTTCCTTATTTTCCTTTAATGATGTGACATATTCAATATTTTTTGGAAATCTGTCTGACGGACTAAACCGATTTATATACTTCAGAAAAGTTGTTGGATCAAATATCTTCGCGGTATAAGCTAAGTACTTGCTGCCAATCGCTAAATCTCTGCCACGCACTAATCTACGAATCGTATTGTAGTACGTCGTCCTGCGTTTTCCCATTGTTATTTTTCCGCTTGCTTTGTCACATCATTGTGTTGTCAAACATTTGCAAACAGCATTAAATATCAACATCGCAGAAACGTTCACCGTCTGCGCCGAAACTGTAACAAAAACTGGCGAAAGTCTTCACGGCTTGAGCACGAACGCGTTAATGCATCGTGTTAGTGGAGCAATTAAAACGGTAGTATTCAATCATAACTCGCAGATAATAAACTAGATGACGCATTGAAAGCCCCAAATTTTCCATTATTGAGAGTGAAGTATCCAAGGCTGGATCTGATTCTCTATATGGGTCAATTTGTATTTAAAATCTCTTGAAAACAATCCTTTTGCTGTTACCAACTGTCTTCGAGAATAAGTATTAATTTGCAGCATATTTAAGTCCACATTCCGTAAGTAATAAAATTGCACATGTCTGATTTTGTTTACATTAGCATAGTTTATACGTAGGGCATACTTTAAATACGATGATCATCAGAATATCACGATACAAAGGCGTGATGCTGATATATTTTTAAATTGACACATAAAATTGCTTGGCACTCAATCAATCAAAGGAAATTTGTTCAATTAATTGCAATACTTTAGATTGTCAACACTGAATAAAAATGCATTATAACTAACTAGATGCTATTTTGCTTCTATTTAGTAGAAGGTGCAAAGTGCAAGTTATTTATTTTTATACCGCTTAGAATGTTATTGCTGTACCAACATAAAAAATTCTTTCCACTAATATGTATGTTAGGTGACAATTGAAGCGTCAGCGTTTCGTTATTATTGCGTAACTTATGATTTCGTATTCCTAAATACATGAGATTTTTTTCTTTTTAATTTGGGACTGCTCTCCTGCCTGCTCGGATACCACTAGACTATAATCAGCCAGATTAAATGAATATATTATTTTGAACTGTTACAAAAGAGTTTGCATAGCTATCTTTAATCTATGATATATGAGACGTGAGAAAAGGGCATAAACATTAGCCAATAGTTGCATTTAATTTTAGAACATTACAAGGTATTATTAATTGCGATGTTTATTCGAATATTATTATACGGGCTTAATATAAGCGTGATATTATCACACATTTAACAAGCTCATTTCTAGACATGATTTCAGCTAATCGTGCCGCAAAGGGTAACCATCAAAGTTAATAAGACCTTAATAAACTTAAAAACGGAATAAATTAACTCTGAATTTGGACTGAAGCGAAACATTGCCCTGGCGATATCTGCCCAATTACGGAATACAATAATTGCTTTCAAGTCTTTATCTTTGAAAATTCAGCAAAAAGTTCAATAACACCTAAAATATATGTCGTAAAGATTACACGATTTTATTTTATCGACCATATGTCTGACAAGTGACGTATAACACAAGTTCTTGTATTAGCGTGTATGACGAGAGCTAGGTAAACTTAGTGTATACTAGGAGGCGCTAAAACGATACGGTTTTTCCATCCATTTCAAGATCTAATTCAATTAAAGGTTTCTTAAGGAAACACGTCACGAGTTAGTGTCTGAACTCTACATAACTATGTATACCTACTGTTAAGTGCGTATAATCAGATGCACATAAAAACGTACTTCACATTTATATAAAACAACCAATCACATGTATTTCCTTGAACTGAGAAATAATGCTGAGGTTCTGGCTAGAACGCGAACAAGCAATATGTATTTGTTACCTTAAAATATTATAATAGAACAAAAAAAAAAGCCTCAGTAAGGCACACAGTTCAATTTATCAAAATCGATTTTTGCAAACCAGATTGAGAGTGTTCGAAATACGAATAGATTGTCATTCAAGTTATTTCATATCACAGATCACAGATCCGAGGCACGAAAGATATAATTGACAAAACAATGAAACCGCTATGATTTCCTATTTTCCTGTCAAAGTCCACAAACAAGAATATTTATTCATCAACCGTACGCTAAATACTTTAAATATATATTTAAATCATACGACATGAATGGCTTAATTAATGTCAACTTGATTTTTATCTCACTAATTTACTGCCATTCGAAATCAGTAATAAAATCCCGCATTAAATACATTTACTGTTTTTTTTTCATATGATGCGATAAGTCATAATAATGTCATTTTGATTAGTGAATATTTTTAAAATGAATTATCCGATTTGTTATGAGCATATGAGTGATAATTAGTTAATCTGTAATCGTATTCGGCTTGGCTCTCTTCCTGCAAAACAAACTCATTATCAGCAAACTTTCGTCTATCATCTAACATAAAAAGTAAAGTCAGTAGTTCTCCGCGGTTTCCTTTCCCACTAAATTCTTCGCTAAGTATATCAAAACCGGTGCGAACTCCATCACAGTAATTCAGAAACACTACTACGCTACTGCGAATTATGTCAGAGATCATATTTGGCTAAATAATTTAATCTCCGACTTCCTGGAGTCGACCACACCGTCATCTATTTTAGTCAACAATTTATTGCCCACGTCTCCGTGTGTTCTTACGTCTATTAATATGTCGTACCAATTCACTTCCACATGATTGCCCCGCGCAATCATCTCCGGGCGATACGCACAAGTTCATCTAGACCGTGGTATGGAGACGGAGTGCAATGATTAGAACGACCTTCGTAGTGTCGCGAGGGAGGAAGCACCGAGAATTACTTTGTGCTATGGTGACTATCAATCATCGTACAATGACAATTTAACCGATACAAAAAACTCGACGACCATTTATCAATTGCTGGGAATCTCAAGGTTCTTTTGTTTCATGATCATGTTCTTGCTAATATGTAGTGTGACGTATTTAAGAGCCCCTACGTAACTTGCAGTTATTATGTTGTTATCTCTATATTTATTACAAAGTTTGGCAATACTTGCGAAACGACTGTCCAAAAGACATCACGTTTTATTTATTTATCTACAAATATTCGAATCTAAAAACGTGAGTACAAAGTGCAAGTCGAACAATACCGATTTTAGAGTCACCTTTCTTTCAGAGTCATTGATTGACCAACGCCGCTGGCGCAAAATGTCTACAGACTTGAAAAAGTGTTGGGAAAATATTATTTTCGTCATTTAGCATGTAAAAAATTATCGTCCGTGCCAAAATCTAAAGTGGTCGGTCCTCCGTCCTTTCTCATCACATACAAACTCTTGTTTATCAGTGTCATAGCTTACATTTAACAATTGTGACATTGAAATTTCACATAATTGATAGGAGTAATTAATAGAGTTTGTGTTACGGATGTGTACTATCGTGACACCAGCAGAGATTAAGCAAACAAAATTTGTTTTAAAATGACATCAATCATAGTTATCTTACAACGCTTCTAAACAAGAGTTCTAAACAGAGAAACTGTCAAACCGCCATTTTGCTGTGCGGTACTATGCAAACGAACAATAGCGCATGAAATAAACATGTTTAGAACTATTTTACATCATCTTATAACATACTAATCATGTAAAGTATTTTGATCAAGATATTTTTCCATAATATTTTGAAATAGCATCATTCAAAACATCATCTCGCGTTCTATAATAATAAACCTGAAAGGATTTAAAATGTAAACATAATCTTTGTCATATGGTACACAATGCGTCAGATTATTAATCTTACCCGTGTCGTCCACGCCTTCATTTTCCGAAACGACGCAAAACTTAATAATAGTTTATTATCATCATGAGTAAGTACTTAACTATGTTACAATGAAAACCAACGAATATTCGGGGTTTACAATATTTCTCGTGACACTTTTTGAAGATTACCTTTCTGTCCATTTTTGCTTAAAGATTTATGAAAAGTTCCTAACTTTCACAAATAAGTGAAGAAAATTTGAATACAAATTGTAATTTAAAAAAATCTGCTAAAAAGACAGAAAAAGTTCTAACAGTGGTAAACCTACATGAAAGAATATAACAAACTGGGCACGAAGACCGCGATACAATGTTGTTAATAGAGGATAAACACACTAATAAAGCTAGAATAAACTGCAAAAATTACAGACAGGTATCAATTTCAAGTAATTTTCATGATGGTCACAGCGGGCGGATCACACACCGGGATTAATTTAAAAATCTGTCGCAGTCGTAAGTGCAATCTTCCGGCGAGACAAGGCCGAGCCATTCAGCTGAGTGACGTTGCCCATTGTTCTTCTAGAGCCCGACCTGTCTCTATTTAAACTGATAAATAAGTTGACCCACTGCACGCCCCCTCATCCAGTCACCTTCGGCTACCAACGCATAGGAACCCGAAGTGATGTTTGGAAGAAATTGGAGAACGAACCTTTGTCGAAATATTGAAAACCATATACCTCTTTACAGAGCTCTTTATAGAGCTATTCCGACAAGTAAGATAATTCGTTTCGTTTTTAAAATTGTACGTAATAATGAAATTTATCCAGAAATATCGATGTTATAATAACTGTTATTCATGCCCTCTAAAGTCAAACTTTTGCTGGCAATTTCTCAAACCCAGTGATGGCTTTCGTTTTGTCCAAATTATTCTTCATTACTAAAGTAAATAGATATTGCCAACTAAAAAAGTTCCTGTGAAGTTAAAACGATAGTTTATGTATGTTTGTCATACAAAGTTTAGTTGAGTTGATTGTGCACGTGCACGGCTCAAGTGCGAGGCTCACGTGCGTTTGGCAGCTAATTGGTTATCACTCAATGAACTGTATAACCAGCGTCTTCGAGCCAATAACCAGTACATGTACCGGCCACGTAAATAGACACATCATCTCACGAAGAATCTTGAATCTTGTCCAAACTTGCCATTGCTTACGGTTCGCGTATGACCTTAAACTCGAACCTCATGCTATTGTCTACATAGGGGTGTACATATTATATGTCTTCTGCCTTGCAATTCATCATAACGATACACACTTTCTCAATAGGGATTGTTGTGTGTTCTCCAAATGTAGATAAGCGTCTACAGTAAGAGTTAAAGGAAAAATTCAGATCTTCAAACAATTAAGAATGTTGTGCAGATGAATTTTGATTTGAACGCCTCGTTCCCTACGTATGCTGGCTAAGCAGAACTCGAAATATGAAAACACTATCTGTGTATCAATTTTTAAATACCTGTCCACATAAAACTTAGCCGTAAAGATAAAACAAAACCACTTTGATGTGTCAAGAAACCCGCTCTCTAATCAGTTTGTTTATCTCTGCATGCCGTTCGTTTATCAATTATTGTAATGCATTAAAACAGTAAAAATATTTATACGTTTAAAGTACATTCAAATATAATGCACTAATAGTGAATTTCCTACGATAAAAAATATTAGTGAGTTTAAAGATATCTAAGTTCTGTAATCATTTTAAAACATAGGTAACTCGTCAACACGAGAGGAAGGAAATTTCTGACGCATATCACTGCGCTTGCGATACAAAATTGCCAAAATAACTGTCAGAGGGGCAAAGTGAGCAAATTGATCTGAACTACGCGTTCTAATTCAATAGTGTTTGCTCGGCCAGTGTTTGGTTAGAGACACCAATCAACAGCTCGGGAAATAGGTCCCGCTCGGCTGCGTTCTCAAGGATACCTCTCAATTTTTGACCGCCACACCTCTCCCCATTCAACTCAACTCGCCTCAAGTGCTAAATCGCTCAAATCCGGCTCAAACACAATTTTAATCAATTTCGCGATTCAATTCAATTGTTATACGGGGACACGATTATGTGCAAATAAGGACGATCAGAGAAACAGGTTTTATTGAACCGTAATTTACACTTGCTCTTTATATGATTAGGTACACCGTACATATATATTCAATTTAAAGTCGAATAGGTGGTTTGTTTTTTGGTAAAGATCTAAATGTAGAGTTTAAAAACGATGGCTGTTTATCTCAAACTAATATTTAATCATACACATGTTAAATACAGGATATGTGAATGGTACTGATAACAGATTTTTTAATCACGTTGCAACAGTAACGGTTTTAAATTATTAAATGGTTATTTAGTTTAGTTACATATTTCGCGCATCGACAGTCATTCGTTACACGATGTATATGGTAAATATTGCTACAGTATCCTGGCAGGGTAACAGGAAAGAAAGTATCGGTAATTATTAAAAAAAACTTTTATCTAGAAACTATCCAAGCGTTTACTTTTCACCCTTAAATAACAATTAATTCATAGTAGTTACACAACTAAAAGGTAAAATTCGGTAGTAATCAACACGCCATGTACGATGAAATGGCCGATACCGCTACCATGGCTTTCTCGTCAAGCGATAACGATCCATTACATAGTAAAAGTCCGCAACAGGTACCAGGATTTCAGAGCCCTGTAGGAGGTTGTGTTTTCAGAAGATTCGATCGGTTGCATGGAAGCGAAACTTATAATACTTTCAATATTTTTAAACAATCAACACTGTATAAATTTAATTATTTGCTATTCACAGCAAAACATGTATTTAAAAAAAATTCTGTTGTTATTTTTCATTGCTATTTTCCTTAAAACAACGACAAGTTTATTCAACTAACATTGATTGATAAATGAGCAACGCAGAACCAGCCACTATGTTTTGGTTTCAAAAATAGAGACTAAATTTAAAAACATCGTCTCTGTCTTTTGGTAGTTTGCCAATATTTTTTCACGTTTAGGTATAAACGAAGATTTGTAAATATTATTTGACGTTTTGTGGGTGTGTCGTTATACTATTTTTTTATACAATTATAGCAACGACACAATTTTAAATTAAATTTATAATGTTTATGTTAACAATCTAAAAGCTGAGCTGAGTTATTAAACTCTACAACCACTGGTATTGAAACAAATCTAGAAAATTAGTTTTCACTTGGCTTTACTCAAACTCACCGAACTTCTGTGCTTTCACTAGTTAATGAACTAGTGGAAAGTTTTATGTGTGAACTTGAACTTGGTATTCCAACTACGACACAACCTGCCCTCCTCACATTTATGGCATCCTAGTGCTATCTGAGAAATTTTGGCTCGATATCTAGACTTCGATTCACTCAGTGCATGCTTTTTTATAAATTTTCCTCCAGAGTAACGCGCGTTGTGAATTTTCTGCCTCTAACTTTTTCTGATCGCCTGGTAGTTCCAACTTACGATAGTGGCGAGGGGAAAGGGGTTTAAACAAACCAATTTAAATATTTTTTTAATTTTTTTATTTTTATAATTTAATTTCTAATACCAAAATTAATTTAAAAATAGACGCAAATAGTATTAATTATAATTATTAATTATACCAACAAAAAAAATATACTTAAATGGAAAATAAATCTAGAGAAAATAATAAAAAAATATATTGTTTTTTTTTTTCATTTAAAAGCGGTGAAATTTTCACTCATACGATCGATATTTTATAACCTGCCCCCTTCGAATTTTTGAATAATTTGCATTAAACTACCAGGATTGCATTAACGAGAGGAGTAGCATTATTAACACTCGTGGAAATGAAAAAAAGCTGGCAATAGCATACGCACTATATTTAATATTTTTAAATGATCGGTATTCAACCTACCAGGCGGACATAAAAGAGAGGTGTAGAGTGTAGGGGATGCAGGTTATTTCACACATGGAAATTATATGAAGGGAAAAACTACTAAAGAGACTGCTGCCTCTGTCTGATATTTAATAATGGATAATGTTGAAAAGAGACTGAATGTTTGTTCAGCCTTTTGCTTTAAAAACACGTCTCACACACATCATCATAGGAAATAAGCCTCTATCTATGTGAGCTCTGATTGATTTTCAGATATCATTTATGCTTGGTAATCGTTGCTCTGGCTGTTCAAGGTCAGTAAAATGTGGCATTCGTGTCACGTATTGTTATGTCCTTAAGTATATTGCGAAATGAGATTGAGTAGTTTGAAAACCAATTTTATTTTTACTAAACAATTGAAAAAAAAATGATCACATTAGATAGTACGTATGCTTGACAATTTCAGCATAAGTAAAAGCCGCGCCCCCTTCGCGTCGTGAGAAAATAGAAACCAATCAGGCACCCAGCCTTGACTGATGATTTAGTTAGAACTGCGCACATCGTGCATCAAAATAAGCATCCGCCGTCACAGATCTAAGTGTATTAACTAATAGAGCATCGTGACTATTGACTACAGCAGTGGCTATTATGGGGGGCCAACACCGGGCACAATACACGTCGTGCCACGCTATTGACATTGCTATATTTGTTACAAATATTGACTCATGTGACGGACAATAAAGAACATCACGGATTGAAAACTGTATGTAATGTCTATGCAAATTGTTTGCTCGGTATCATCTCGTTAGAGAGAAGTGATGTTTTCATTAAGATTTGCAAGGAAACAACATTCACACTCAAAGGCTCACGTTTCACACTGACTTTTGAATCACTTTTGATGTATGAATTTTGATCAAATGACATTTTGGCTTTACCTTGAGTTTCTGTCGGTCATTTTACTGTAGGGTCAATCCGGAAATGCTAACGTTAAATACACAAGAGCTTATGCAATAGTAGTTTCAGCAATAAACAGAGAGAGAAACAGATGTCTAAGCTTAAACCTGTTTGCACTGTGATCGTCCTAAGCTTGTGCGGGACAAGCAGTGGGACGTGACGTTAGCGAACCGTTGGAGCTCAACATACAAATAATGTAACCCGTGCTAACAGCAAGCTCTGCATCCCGATTTACCAAGTGCTTAGAACAAAAACATAATTAAATACAATCAAACAAACGTAGGAGATAAATTGCTGGCATAGTATTTGTAGCTACAGGAAGCATACGCTCAATAACATCGGGAACAAAATAATAGAAGCACTATGCCAGATTTGTCATGAAGGATTTTACGATTTAAGGTCACGGCGGGCGAAACGTGCAAAACTAAATTCAAATTATCAAGCGGTCAGCATCAGAATAGTAAGAGCGTCGTACCTACGTAGATACATATTATGTGATTCATGAGAATGCCATAAATTAAAAGACAATGTAATATTTTCGTGGTTGCGTATTGCGAATATGAAATCGATCTCGCGAATAGCATTTGCTTCCCTATTTGGAAGTAAATTTAAAATCAAATCACGTTTGAACTTTGATTTAGTATTCTTGGTGTATGTAGTTCAGCATTAAAATATTTTGCACCAGTAAAGATTCAGGAATGGTTCTCGGTTTTAATGGTTATTCGATAAAGATCATCAAAACGATTAAATTTAGACAATCGATTAGTCATGCATTGTTGTCACGACGTGTTGTAGTTATTTTATGATAAACACAGGTTGTGTTTGTTGTGTTATCATAAAAATTAGAAGCTATTCACTGCTTGTTTAATTCCTGAACATTTTTGGTAAATCAGAGACCAACGCCCCATAACATTTTCATCGAATTTTTTGTAACATAAATGAACTACTGTTTAGAATGGAGATTTAAAATCTAAATACCTTTCCGATTAGTTCCCAATAGTTAGTATAGCTTTTTTCTAGAAGCTCTGTATGCTAGTAGAT
This sequence comes from Trichoplusia ni, assembly GCF_003590095.1. Lineage (NCBI taxonomy): Eukaryota > Metazoa > Arthropoda > Insecta > Lepidoptera > Noctuidae > Trichoplusia > Trichoplusia ni. Next base: position 13,041,198 of record NC_039484.1, read on the forward strand.
ATGAAAACTGTATTTTTTTTCCATATTTGGTATTACGCAGCCAGTCGCTTGTTTAACTTGAACGTAAACATCTAGTTATCCCGACTTCAGTAGGAACATTCAATGGATTCTGATATACGCGCTACTTATAGAAGACGCCTTGTCTCGGTTTTTGCAGACTTCCCGACCGGTTTCTTCCGAATTTTTTTTTTTTTGGTAACCAGTTCAATCCAGTGCCTCGCACAATCTGTCTTGTGTTCAAACAAACTTTTTTGTCCATTTGTACTTTTCGTGCCTGATACTCTAAACTTATATATATTTCGATGTAACAATGTTTTAAACTTTTTGCTCAAGACTTTTTGACTTGCAAACCTTTATTGTATGTTATATTGAATGTTAATACGTTTTGGTTTGCTGTCTCAATGTCCGTAAAAAGGGCGATTACCAATGATTTTCCTAAACTTTACTTGATGATAACAGTTTGCATAGAATTTTCATGGATTAATATAATTCAAATTGTTCTCTACTTTTTATTTAACCTTCAATTTTATCCAATCTGTGTTGCTATTGCCGTTATGATTTTAGTATACATTTTTATTACCAAGGCATTTCTAATGTATAATTGGTCTTGTTCTAAATTAAGTTACTAACTTCAATTGTATTCATCTAAATTTCTTATTCATAAACCCGAATAAAGCGCTACCCATATTTAGTGCCAATCCCTAACTACTTACAAGCGTTTAAGCGAAAACAGTTTCAGTAATACCAAATAGTATTCATAAAAATCAGCAACGTTTGAAATTCCGCGGGAGACCTGTGTTTCGTACTTACGCGGCCGCGTTGGCTATTTATGTCCTCCCGAAATAGCACTGGCTTGGTCACATGGCCGAACCGAGCCCCTGCTACGATACATTCTGACGTCACCGCAGCGTCACATTCAATAACCATAGCTCCAAATATCACCCGTCAAAGTTCAAAGCACGGAACAGTATCCTACCAATAAAATGACAATCGATTTTAAAAAATAGCAATATAGAATACTTATCAAATGATTTGTTCCTTTTTCAGAAACCTCAAATGCGGCCGATGATAGTCGAATATGATCCCAAGAAAAAAGGAGTAAAAAATGACTTATCAGATGTCGTTATGGTCAAGTAAGTGACTCTGTTCCATAATAATGCGACGAGGAGACCACTAGAGCGACAATCATCGAATTAGCTTGGATTGCCTATTCTGTGTTGTCAATAATTATCTAGTGCCACATTCGAATAAATTTTCTGTTTACTGCTTCTAGATGGAGCCACCGTACCTATTTGATTTCGTAATTTTAACAGATTTGAGGGCGTTTATACTTATTCTTGTACAGCTGGGTTTCACTAATACCATTAGAACTTACTTTTAAATATGTAAATATTGGTAGTAAATCAATTTTGTAACTCCGAGGCACTTTATTTTCTATTGCGCACATTTTTAGTAAACCTTTCTTGTATTAGATTATATTCATAGTTTCAATTTTTCTTTAACATCATTCAACGTGTGATGGTGTGGTGCACAAATTAGCTTAGCAGAATCTTTCTCTTAATCTGTAAACGTTAATGCACATCTCAATGTCTCAGATCAGGTACAGAATTGACAGTTGAAGTGTCACAAGGTTTACAAGAATAAGTACCTTCTCAAATCTATAGAAGCTGAATACGTCGGTGGCTCTTGAGCCATAAGTAATTACAAATTAAAATCAACATTAAAGCATGCTTCACTGCTTACTTCATGTTTTTGTTCAGCAATTGATATTATATTTTGTGGAATATCATATCAGATTTGTCTAAACCTAATAATATTGACGTTTTTGTTCTACAGGAGATTGAAAAGAAAATTTGTACCTATTAGATTGTCTTATCAAGGTTACATAGGTAACCTAAATCGGTAGCAATTAGGAGTATTCGTGCGCTCCTCGAGGCACCGAGCGACGATGGCTAAGCCTCTGTCGGTCGCCAAAGCTCGATTCATATGATACTGTAATTGACAAATTAATGTGTTGTCGTGGTATTTTATATTGTATGTTGACTGTTAAGTACTCGCTCCTTATAATGAGCTAACATGCTCGAAGCCGTACGGAGGCGATCCGGGAAGACGAGTGCTGCTTCCACGAGATAAAAGTCGTTCGTCGACCTTGATCATCTTGCAATGGACTCATACACCGGTACATCATTCCATTTTATGGTTTCAATTTTGTTTATTTAATTTGTTTTGTTTGGTAATGGTAAAAGATTTGGAAAGAATTGCGTGCAGAGTGCCCGTGGCCGGAGTGGCCGCCGCCGCGCTACCCGCACTCGTGCGCCATCTCTGTTCAGGCTCGGGATGGGCTCGCAAACTGGCGATTTGTACAAATTTGATTTAGCTTTATGTCCTTTTTAAAACCATATCTCTATATTTATTCTAATTCATTTGATTTTAGAGATACCGAAAATAAATGAAAATTATGACGCATTTTTTTACCAATTCTTATAATTGTAAAAGCATTAGAATAAAATCACCACCCATGTTGTCCAATTGCCATCTTTGTCCGTTAAGTTTATGAGGGCGTTTCGTTAAAAAAGTGTAACTTTATTTCATCTAAAAGTTATTTAATTTTTTTTTTCTAATTGGACTAGTTATATTTGCATAATATGTAAGCCAATTTTCTAGAACTATACGGTTTTGGAAATATCTTTTTAAGGCCAAGTATTTAATAAATTATTATATAAGTCTCACTTTGGCGTTACATAATATGCTTATAAATAGTTAGCTCTTTTACCTCAATATATCATCGTACTCAGATTTTTTGGCAAGTTTACACTTTTTTTTCGAAAGAGCCATTGTCTTCATACTTTTATGATAACGTAAAGCTGTATTGAATTTAACGGTTGAGCCTAATATTTGTAAATGCCGAGTCTTAACAGAGTGAAGCGCACACAAACAAAATATTTTATACTATATTTTGGAGACCATAATGAATGTATCACACTTCACACCACAACACTCACAACAATACATGCAGCTTACAATCAGTAAATAACTAAAACATTTTGCGATCCTCCATATGTATTTGTTTGCCATACCGTTAGATTTGCGAGTAGTATCATCTTACTTGTTCAGAACCTCGTTCGCGACATACACACCTCGATCGTATCTCATTATAGCTTGAAATGTGGCGCTTATGGGTTACCGCTACAATTACAAGTTCTGCTTAGATTCAAAGAATGATTTAAACTGCACTCTGGTTACCCACCTCACTTCTAACCACATGAACTACATGCACTCTACTTAGTTCATAATGTGTTCTTGGCTGTGACACTCGCTATAACAATTTTTGGGGAACGATTTACAGGTACAAAGTTGACCCAAATGAGATCCCAGTGGAACAACAGGCGGGCTCCACCCTGCCCCTCATGGAGATCCCGGGCAGGGATATTGAAGCTGATGAGGATTATAATCCATTCGAGCACAGGAAACTGGCGCACCCTACATCGTAAGTTTATCACCATTAGCCATTAACAAGCTCTCAAGTTATACTGAGACAAACAACCGATACTCATGTGACATCTTATTTTACAGAGATATGGATACCTTGATACATTTGCTGAAAGGATCGCTCGGAAGTGGTATCTTAGCCATGCCAATGGCGTTCCGCAATGCAGGTCTCTACTTCGGCCTGATAGCAACGTTTGCGATTGGTGGTATCTGCACATACTGTGTGCATGTACTTGTGAGGACTGCGCATGAGTTGTGCAGAAGGATACAGAAGCCATCTCTTGGATTCGCTGAGACCGCCGAAGCCGCTTTTCTATCTGGACCTCCTGCCGTACACAAGTTCTCACGACTCGCTAAGTAAGAATTTGAATTAAAAAATAATAGTTAGTTAGAAATAATTGGTTAAATAAATTATTGATATATCAGTCCTTAATGCTGATAGTTACTTTTCAACCACTTTGGAAGCCGTGAAGTTAACCGAAAAAAATTGTCTGAATTGCATTCGATTTATATGTATTTAGATAAACAAGAAATTTAAATTATTACTGCAATACGTCGTCTCTCAAATCCAGCACTAATTTTGTGCCGTTTTATTTTTCCAGGGCTATGATCAACTGGTTTCTCGTCATCGACTTACTCGGTTGCTGCTGTGTCTACATCGTTTTCGTCTCCAAGAACGTTAAACAAGTAGTCGATTTCTACGCAACAGGCACCTCCTGGTACGACGTGGATCTTCGCATCTACATGGCTGTGCTTCTCCCCCTGCTCATCCTTATGAATCTGATCCGAAACTTGAAGTACCTTGCACCCTTCTCTATGATCGCTAACCTGTTGGTCGGAACTGGAATGGGAATCACTTTCTACTACCTCTTCCAAGATATCCCTAGTTTAAGTGACCGTACGCCTTTCGCTGGATTTGAGCGCCTACCAACCTTCTTCGGAACTGCCATCTTCGCCCTTGAGGGAATTGGTGTTGTCATGCCCCTGGAAAACAACATGAAGACCCCCACTCACTTCATTGGTTGTCCCGGCGTTCTTAACACTGGCATGTTCTTCGTGGTGTCACTGTATGCTTTCGTCGGATTCTTCGGATACCTGAAATATGGTGAAAACACTAAGAGCAGTATTACTTTGAATCTCCCAGAACAGGAAGTGTAAGTATTTTTGATATTAAGCTTCACGATTGAAGAATTAAATAGTTTCCTTATTCGTTATTAATCATCTACATTTCTTTAATTTCAGATTGGGTCAATGCGTCAAGCTTATGATAGCTGTGGCCATATTCTTCACGTACAGTCTTCAATTCTACGTGCCAATGGAAATTATATGGAAAAACGTGCGCCACTGGTTCGGAGCCAAGAAAAACCTTGCCGAATACAGCATCAGAATTGGAATCATCATATTGACCCTGTGCACGGCTATCGCCATCCCTAACCTTGGTCCCTTCATCTCACTTGTCGGCGCTGTCTGTCTCTCTTTCCTTGGCCTTATATTCCCGGCTGTAATCGAAACCGTCACATATTGGGACAGGCCGAATGGACTCGGTCGCTTCAACTGGGTGCTATGGAAGAATCTGTTCATGGTTTCTTTTGGAATCCTCGGTTTCTTGACAGGGGCTTATGTAAGCATTTTGGATATAATCCATGGAGAGGAATAAGATCAGACACGCATGACCATTTTATAGAATAAGGCTCAATACATCGGATAGGATAGAACTCTAAGCCGGTTTGAAATGTTTGGCTTCGATGGGTTGATTGACTTCCTACCTACTGCTTCCATTTAAATATATTAACGTTTTTGAAAAATATTGATTGTTTTTTCGAAATTCCTTTTTAGGGATAAACGTGCACAAAAGTAACTCATCTGATGTTTGTGTCCTATTAAATCTTCGAACTTAGTATAACTTATGTTAATTTTAATTTCGCTTTTAGTATTTTTATACTATCTGTGGTTGCTACCACTGTAATTTTTATATAGTAAAGTTGTATTGTCAGAATAAAGTTGAGTTACAGAATGTAATGCTCAATATATTCTTAAATTGTTTGAGATTAGCATTATCTACTTTCTGTCTATTAACGTTTTGAGTTGAAATTTAGTTCAGGCGAAGCAGGTTGTGTATTCCTATTACTTACATTTATTTAGCCCCGAAACTCTGTAGCCATTTTAGTTGTAAGGAAAGTGTAGATAAATCTACTTTTATATATGTGTGAGAATTTGTCTAGTGCATTATCGAAATGTGATACAATTTTAGGTTAACTAAAAGGCATTATGGTATTGGAAAAATGACTAAAAAGATGTTACTTGTTACAAAAATAGACAATATATTAATGTGTAGTTGTTAGCAAAATTTGGACCAGGCTATAGCAAGCCAGGTTGTAATAAAAATGGATTACAATTTTGGGGTCTAATAGTAGAAACATTGTTCGTGATAATAATTATGGCATTTCCATTACCAAAACAATTACATATAGGTATATAACTGCTTATGTAGGTATATAAATATTCATATCGAGCTTTTTGGAAATTGTGAACTGAAGCATTTATCTATAGGTACAAGGTTAAGATCTTTTGTCTGGATCGATAATTATTATATAAAAAAAACTCAGACGACAAAGTTGGCAAATCTCAAAATTAGATTCATATGTTTACCTATAAAGACTGGTTTATATTGTATACTATTATTTGTCGCAAAAATATTATTCTCAATTATTGTCTTTCGAAGTCTCAAAATTTAAGTTGCTGTTATAGAACGTAAGATGTTAAAAGGGTTACTTTTCCATTACAATGACGTAAATATCGAAATCATTATACGTGAAAGTAAATAATGTAACCTTATAGTTCCTCGTACAAGTTTGATTCTGAATATTTATTTAGATACTAACCGAGTGAATGTATGAGCAAATACGAATGGCTATAATTAAGATAAATAAAAAAAATATTATAAAAATGATCGTGTGATAGTCATTCTGTATTAGATGTAGTCCATAAGTGTTTTATTTTAAAGTCAGGCTGTTTTGCTTGACTCATAAAAATATTATCGTTTCATTAGCGACGTATCAGCCCTACTGTACTGATTCTGCCAAAATTATGTTGTAAAACAATGTTAGTTACTCTATTGTTTTATGCAAAATTTAATCTGAGTCAGAGCATTTTGGGGGACAATAGTGAGTTTAAAATTATAAGTGAAATCTGAAGTTTAACTAAACAATCCACTTACGGTAGATTACCTACCTTAAATATTAAATACATTATAACGTCAATTGTTTACAATCAAACAGCAGTGCTACATATATTTTCATGTTAAAATATTTTGTTTTACCCAAAAGATAAATTTAATACCAATGTATGGTTTAAAAAATAATTAATGGGATATATCATTCCTATATATTTTGGTATGAAGTACCGATCTAAATATTTTAGATACTTAGAAGTGGTTGTTTTGTTACAGTATTAAAATAAATATAATTTAAGGAATATTTGAGTTTTATTTGCGGTATGCGAAACTCGTAACTGTAGCAATGTGAGTAATATGTGTATGGAAGAGCGGAGGCATTCAGGGCAAGTATTCGTTAAGGCTGATATTAAAACCCCGCGACTACAAATTATGTGAACTACGTACGAACTCAAATATGGAGCATGGAAATAGTTATCTTCGACAGCAACCTGAACTATCTTGAATACCTTCAATATACTCTACTTACACAAGCAACTACAAGGCAAGCTAACCTACATTTTTAGGATACCGTTGTCAAGGGTTAAGTTATTTTAGTTGCTCAGGTTAGTTAGGTTAATTAAGTCGCTGTCAGTCCATCATCACCAAGTTGTGATGTGATAGCAAGACAGTTGAAATTTATACAGATGATGATCCCTACTTATAATATTATAAATGCGAAAGTAACTCTGTCTGTCTGTCTGTCGGTCACTGAACGGATTTTAATGAAATTTGGTTCAGAGATAGAATTGACCTTGAGAAAGAACATAGGATAGTTTTTATCCCGGACTTTTGAAAGGTTCTCATGGAAACGCGATATAACCAACCTCGACGCGGGCGAAAAGCTAGTTCTCTATAAAAATACTATGAGTATCAGAGATAAAATATTACTTGATAAAGAACGGGGCTGGTACTGCAATCATTTTCTAATCTTATTTAACTTTGACTTACTTGGAAATTTTATACAATTAATTATATTATAGAGGTCGCTTTATAAAAGCAAATTCTTTGAAAGTCTCGCTACCATCCGATCTTCACAAACAAAAATTGGTACAAAGAACCCTTTTAGACTAACAAGGTAAACTAGTTCCACCAAAGTATTGGCCAAGAGGACCTGATGCAATCATTTTACTTCCTACTGGTGAAATCTGTTTCAGAGTTGAAAAGCATTAAATGCACTTACTTTCAGTGGACGTAGACCAGTAGAGTATAGTGTAGGTAAGTAAGTAGCTCAAAGTGATACAGAGTGTTTCAAAGAAGCAAGGTAATTAATATTCATGATAAAAGAAATCAACTTTTATAAGAAAGCTATTTTCGTTTCGGAAAAATTGTGATTTTCCGACAAACAACATCACTTTATATGAAAACAGTTTTTTTTTAATTGATTGTTTTCCGTCGGAAATTGTCATCTAGCTACAGTTAATCGGTAAATTTGATTATAACTAGAGTAGGTGAAATCCTATTCAATTATTTATCACCAAGCGAAAGTTTTAAAATGGCAATTTGAATCAATAGATTCGATAGAGAATAAACTCTTCAGTGTTATGAAGCCCTGGTACACACAGGTTGTTCAATGCCCACGTATTTCAGAAGGCCAATTAATTAATTTAAGTGAACTGGAACAAAAATGTTTTCTGATTATTTTAATGCAAATTGAATATATCACTGGGGAATAAAACCTTTTTGGTTATATCGTGATTTTTAAGCAGGCTTCTTACACTAGTAGCAATACGAGAAGTTCAAAAACTTTTCCGAAAAGACATCTAAGGAGTCCTGGATTCAAAATACAGACATACAGACTGGTTCTTCAAACTGTTGTAGAGCTTTCCTAATAGTCCTAACAATCACACTCATAAGTAATGTGTTTCTTTACGGAACCATAAATGATCACCTAATTGCCCATGTACTTATGGAAGACGAACCGACTATACTTTGATGACAATTGGTCGTGATAATCCATGTTAGTATGCCCCTTGTGGGAGACGCTGCAGGAGACAACGAGTTTTGGAAAAGGAACACGTCTTTGCTAAGCAGATTTTATACACATGAGCTATTAAAAAAAAGGCCTTCCTTTTATCTAATGCCTGAAAATTACATTAATACATTTTCAGTTCTATAGAAACTTTAATGTCTTCAAATCCTTTTTCTATTAAAAAAAGTCTAAATCTCAGGTCGGACGCGATCTGTTTTTAGATAAAGTATTAAAATATAATTACAAAACAACGACCAAGTGGGACATCAAAACAAAGAAAATTGACACACTGAACTTTCTGTTACATTTTCGCCTTTACTTTGCAGTATTCTCTACGTATTGATATTTTACATAAATATTACCTATACGCTAACGGCTTATTGGGGGGTAGCCACCTGCCTCAAACCCTGGCTCTCGCTTGCTACACATCCCTCCCCCCTTTATTTTCCGGTTTTAAAAGTACACATCTTTTCAAACATGTTTTCCTGGGATTCACGATGCTACAGCAGCCCCCGCATTCCCACAGGTAAGTAGTAAATTACATTTCTCTATTTTGGTTTTTGAACTCGGACTCCTTCCCTTTCCACTCACTACTATTGAAAGTTCTTGCCGATAAGAGCGGTTTTAACATATTGCCAAATCCTAATACTAATACAAATACAAATCTACTAAGCAAATAATTTATTCAAGGTTCTAAACTGAAGTTTTTATTAGTTTTCACTTTTAGGAAATTGAATATTGATACTGAATCGCTTCGTTCGTGTAGCCTTTATCTACCGGACGTAAATTTACATTTGAATAACATTGATTTTACTGTTGAGTAAAAAGTACAAACTTTATCGTAACCTGCGATTCTACAAACAAATTAATGTTTTTAATGACAAGTTTTTGATTCCGTTCTCTGTTTTCGTTAGAATGCTATTTTAAATAAATTATTTCAATGGCGAATAAACTCTTACATTATATGGTGCCCTGGTACACACAGCTCGTTCAATGCCCACGCATTTCAGAAGTTGAATTCATTTTGCATATTGTAAAATATTTTTTTGCAAATACTTGCTTGCTTTGTTTCGATCAACTAACCATAAAAACAATATTGATTACCTATTTTTTAAAGAAACAATTATTATTATTTTTTTCAGGATTTCTTACTAATTTTTTAATTTTAGTACTGGATTACATTTATGACAAAAGTTTTTCAAAGAAATGTTAAGTTTTAATTTTACCTCTAGTTTAGCATCTAACTAAATGGAGTGTAAGTACTAACTCCATAAAAAATACAAGAATTTCTGAGATATATATTTCTGAGATATTCATGGCACGCAAACTAACATTTTCAGTCAGCCCGAAACGCTGGCAGTACAGACGCAACTCATGCATCCATTTTAATTTTTATCATCTCACTGTTAAAAGTATTTTAATGTAAACCGATAGAGATACGCTGAAAATATCACACGGTCACTCATGAAGCCTGGCTGCCATGACAGTATTAATTACTTTATGCTTAAAATATAACCTTTTCATACCGCAGGTACTTTTTATAGCTAACGGTTTGTATTGAATTAAATTATATGGCCGCCTTATACTTTCCAAGAAGTATTTACCCTCAGGTTAATTAGAACTCAGTTTCTCTAAGATTGCTTGGTTTCTTTCGGGTTTGTTTGCGTATTGTTCGTAGCCCTAGGACTTTAAAATTAATTGCATTATCCAGAAAAAAACTAGGTTTGCTGCAGAAAGCTGATGAAGACTTTCAAACAGAATAATTATAGAACATTATCAAGTCTCAATAATTATGAAACCCTTGATTGAAATCAGATTATTATTCATAGTTTTTAAGTAGATCAAAATGTGTATGTCAGCTAAATTTTGAGCCCGCTAGCCTTTATGTAATTTGCATAAGGTCCATCAATTATCTAGGTCATCGTGTTCCGATATTCAAATTTATTTAAATTTAAATCAAAGATCAAATAACTATACCGTCCTAATTGACGAGAGCAAGAACGTCTTCTTTTTCTCGTCCTTTGAAAGATAGTCTAACAAAGAAAATTATTCCGTAGTTCGCTCTGATTTTCAATTCACTAACGATGCTATTCAGTTTTCCAATAAACAAACAACTCCTCATGTTCATGTTCTCCTGTTAGTTGTGTAGTGCTCGACAGCCCCCGCATCTGAGAAATCATTGACAAATTGAAATGAGAGAAAAGCAAATCAGACTGTAAGTAGGAGTAATGAAAGAAGAAAAATTACCCGCGGGCTACGCTAGTGGCGTCTATTTGCTTTTGAAACTCCTCAAACACATGTTCTCCTAGCAGCCGCGAGGCTACAAACGCCCCCGGATCTTCAGTTCCACAAAGGAAAAATCTAATAATGAATAAGCATATTGTTGGGAACCTCTTGCTTTATTACTACGAACTGTACGATGTGTGATTTTATAAAACAGAGCTTTCTTAAAGGTGCTTGTGAATATATTTTTTATTACCCTTAAGATTTATCAAACCGTCTGGTTGTCCGACTACTTTTCAATTATACCTAAGATTTTTCTATTAATATTTTGATTGACTCATTGAGATTTAGAGCGCTACAGTCCCATTTTATCTGCGGTTTGTTTGCGCATACCTGAAGATTGCCGACGTCAGATTTACCTTAGCAATAGTCAACCTAATTCCAAATATAGTGCGTCGTTCTACATAACTAGTTCGTATCGACCGTAAGTTAAACACAGAAACGGTTCAGACTCTATCTATCATATGTAATTAAGGGTGAAAATTATAATTCACGGAATTTCCCCAAGTGATGTCTGGCTGTTCTTTTGTATTTTAGGTAAATATACTAACATAGGAACAGGGACACGGATAGGATTACATATTGCAAATAGGTATTATATAAATCCAGGACCTTCATCCTTCTACTGTTAGACAGGATAGAGCTTTGACGTCTAGAATGTCCGCTTAGAATGTAGATGTCTTTGACACTGTATATCCTCGGGTTTAGCTAATGAAGAGTATGAGCTATCCTACTAATTCTACATCCCACAAGTTACACATACAGGCTGCTATATCAATATTGATCAGGCATATTGACTATTCGCTATGTACAATATACCATATAAATAGGATATATATAGCTTCGCGAGTGCGTTTATACAGCTTCAATAGGAGACTGACTGACAGACAGACACTAGATTTTAATATTGTATAAATAGTTTGACGTTCAAAAGTACGATATACTGGTCTAATCGGGTCTGATTAAAATAAAGAATTTGACTTTGAATTTGACTATATGAAACAAAGAAGACTCTGTGCTGGTGCTGAACGATATAGGTGCCTAAATAGCAAAATTCGGCATTTGTCTTAAAATAATTAAACATAGAGACGGAGGAACAAAACCCGCGGGGCGAGTCGATGTAAGTCCTATTGCTTTCCAAGCTCTTCAAACACATGTTCTCCTAGGAATCGCTAGACAGCACACGCCCCCGGATTTTAGTTCCACGAATGCAAATAATACTTTAACGAATCCTTTAACAATTTTTATTAATTATATTCGTTAAAAGCTTCCGTGAACGGTGAAGTCTCAGAGCCTAAGAAGTCTACGATTTTATGAAAATAGCATTAATTATTCTCAATGTTAACAGCGCTTGAATATTCGTGTAAGAAGTTTTTACTAAAATTAATTTTAAGGAATTTATAAATCTGCTAATTTCAAGTTGTTGAGTAAGAAACTACCTAATTTCCTGGTGTGAAAGATATAAAATCGTGTAGATCTTGTACTGAATTTAGTACCTCTCTCAACCGAGAAAAGTTTTATAATAATTCCATAAATTGCATCCATCCCTGAAAATACATGGTCTAAAAACCTCAGTGATGATGTAAAGGAAAATATTTGAATCGACTAACCGAATCACAATTGTAAGTATGGGTGGCTATTTTAACCCACGTAAAACCTATCAGAAACGTGGTCTGAACTTGATGAAAAAGGCAGTTAAAAATAAGTTTTCATATTGAATTCCACAAAGACTCGATTACTCCACTGTCGTATTCATGATCAATGCCACATGCAGTAGATATCTAAGTATCAACCACAATGCGGTATTGTTCCTATGCAGAACGGCCCTCTTTTGTTCAACAGCTTTCATATTCCTACTGTTGGTTATGAAAGACCTAATTGAGATATTCTTATGAGCTATTGTAGATTTTCATAAATTCCACATTTATTTGTAAAAATATTTGTGGAATGTTGTAGTTTTCGGACTTCTTAGTACTGCTATAGAACTGCTCTTGCTTCGGTTGTATTTGTGATTTTTTCTTATGTCTTGTTTTACCTTTCAAGTTACAGTTAAAGAGATAGATGAAGAAGTCTGTCAACATGATAGACAAAGCAAGTTTCAATGTCGTATCTATAAATAAACACCGCTGACGTGGTCCAATATACTAATTAATTACTTACCTCACCCTAAAAATAAACAAGTCACTGGTAATATTTTTATTGATCGTTGTTTGTCTGCTGAAATTTTGAAGATACGTTTGAGGTTAAGTCTGTAAATTCTGCTAACCTACTTGTATAATTGTTTCACTAACTTGCTTAACAGTGATACTTACATACCTGCCTTCTCAGTTTTATGATCGCCTGGTAATTGTGGAGACTCAACCGCCCCCACAAATATTCTCTAAAGAAAAATATCAGTATCCCTCCCCCCTCTATATACCTCTCCTTATTCGATTGACTCCGACATTCTTCTTGGGAGAACGCAGCAGATACTTTCCATACGATAAAGTTTTTGAAAGTAGTGTCGAACACTGTGATTTTTAAAATTTTTAATTTCTTCTTGCAATGCGACAAAAATTTACCTAACCTGAACGGTTGAATTACTTTGCATTTTCTTGCATTTTTTTTTCTATCTGAAAATTTCCTTCTCTCTTAGATCCTTAAAGTCTTCAACATTACGACTGTTTAAAGTATCAAAATGCATCCATGTTTTTTAAACTTAGACATCAACTTCCCCACCCAAGAACCCGTGTAGGTTGGCCGCCACCCCCCGATACTATCATTTTTCTATTGATCTTTTTTTACGTCTACACGCGTGTACTGAGTATTCGTTCAAGACTCTTCAACGTCTCCATTCATATAAACATCTTCGTACTCTGCTATTTCTGATACTTTCTCGTTCTTTCAAAACAACCTCCTTGCTCCTGATATTTTATGTTCTCCTGGTTGTTAGGAAGACTAACCCGCCCCCGGAGTCTTAAATTAGTATTTATTTTATTTTATTCGCGTCGGGAAAAATGTGTTCTTATTGATTTAAGAATCGATACTCACTCTCAATAGTCAGGTAAATGAAGATCTTTAAACACACATACTCGGTGGAAATGTCTTGGTCAAAGTTCACGTCGAGAGTATGCTAAATAGTTTTCTCTGTCTGTCAGCAAATTGCCGAACATGTGACCTTGCAAAATCTGACTTGCTTCACTGTAAGTAGGTATGTATTATTTAACGAAGAAAGACAGAAAACGGTGGCAAGGGTAAAATTTATGATTACAAACTAAAGGGCTTTATACTTATAACCTATTGTTTTTAGAAGAACAAATAGTCTTTTCAATCAGTTCTAGATATGAAGAACTTCTCAAAAAGTTCGTTTGTACTTCCTTGGATTCTTTTCCTACAGAATTCAAAAGATGTATTGTCGGTGGGGTCACCTTTTAGAAGCAAAACTTGTGCGCTGACCATAATGACTTTATTAAAAGTTTGTCTTTGTTCCAATCATCTAGGACTGGTCAGGTTTCTAATAAACTTACTCCTTACCATTCAGTCACTGAAATGTTCAGTCAATTTGAAAATAGAGCCGTAGCTTCTTCTACAACATGTCCTCCTGGTACGTGTGTGGAAATAATCGCCTCCGTTTTTAAAAAGTCGCCTTTTTAATCGGTTTAAAAAATTGCATACAATTAAAAGCCTTGTTGTTTCTTTATTATTGTTTGAATAAACTAATACTAAATTATTTTAAAATCTTAGATGGAAAATTTATTTCTTCTTAAGAAGAATACGATGCTGTATTTTAAAAACTTCTAAAATACAATTTTATACACACACAAATATAAACAAGCCACAGTATTGCAATTTCAAATAATGTATGCAATCCATAAACAAATTGCCAATAACAGCAGAACGTGGCAAAGTAAACTTGCGGATTCCTCACACTTATGCTCTCCTGGGAGCTGTGTAACGCTCCACTGCCCCCACATTTATCCGTGGCTTTGCATTTAATTAATTATTCTCGTTCGTAAATAAACATTGATGCGCCTGTACATTCTGAAGAAATAGTTTCATTATTACATTTTTCTCTGTTGACGTACCTATGTACCTACTATTGAAAATGTATGACTTTCAGGTCGTTACACAATGTGTCATGTGGTTTTTTCTGACACAATGCTTGCGAAAAAGGAATGGGATTAAAATTATTATGTAATTATGATTTCAAGAGGTCTACTCATTTATTTCGAATGGGCATGGTGCAGTTTAATTTACTTGACTTAATTCAGCATGAATGTCTCGTCACAACTGCAAATCTGTTAAGTTTATATGCCTAGTACAAAGTGGCCAAGAAGCCAGACCTCGCAGTTCTCATAACTTTACCTTACAAATAAAATCAATTCCAACCATTAATTATAAAGCAGTTCCTACTTTGAAGTTATTGACAGGTTTAATGTTGAGGGGTTTCATAGAAATACTAATTCAATTATTATGATACCTTCATATTTTATTATTCATATCCCTTAGAAAATTATTATCTAACAGTGATATAACAAATAAGTATTAAAAAACTATAATAGTGTCGAAAGAATATAGGTAATTTGCCTGGTTTATTAAGTAAAAAAGTAATTTCGAACGAAGCCTTTGTGAAAGGGTGTAATTAATAATTGGATTTTTCCTTTGTCGCGCAACGGAAAATTGCATGAAATCATTCATCCGATATTTTCGTTTCAATAGTCATGTTACAAGCAGTATGCTTTGTGGAAGCCCTAGGCGGCGCAGCTTGGAGAGACCCGCACCTGTTAGAGGTGGCGTTGTATATCACCTTCTTTTTAGCCTTCTATTTTGTATTGATTTTGAAGACACCTAACGAAAAACCTACCGTCAATAAAAAAACGCATCGACAGTTTTCAATGATTTTTTTTTTAAATCCAAAAGTAGGGCGTTTTGTAAATTTTGTATCCCTTTCAGCGGCTACATAGAGACGAATCCAATTTATTAGTTGGCTAATAATGGCAGGTATACTTAGCTAAAAACTAAATTCAAAGAGAGAAGATAGAAAATGGGAATTCTTTTGTTTTAAAATCATTAGTTACTTTCTTACTGAGAATTAAGCGCGCTCCATATTCTGCATAGTTTTAGAAAAACCTTCTTTGATCTCAAATGAATTCTCTTAAATCGAAGTCGGGCGTTTTCAATCAATTTGTAAATGAAAAAAGTCTTTTACAAAACAGAGTATAGACTGCAACCTAATTTAGCAAATATTCAGCCTTTAAAACGTTTGCTTTTAAGAATGTTTACAAAGTAAATGTATTTTAATTAGAAATATTTCATCTTATTAACGGCTGATCTATCTATTTTGAGATGCTTAATTCCACACAGCGCTTAAGATAAATATCTATTGTCTGGGTCCACGCCACCATATTAGGGATATTTTTCGAATATCAGAGGACTAGTCTACGTAACGCTGGGTTACAAAACGAAGAATAGGAAATTTTAAACTTCGAACCTGTAGAAATGACGTTCTTTTTTGACAAGTAACGTGTCTTTGACTTGTCAATTCAGTATTCAGTACATTTGAGCGCTTGGAAATTCAGCAGTGTTAGAGATCGGAGAAATTGACTCGTCTACGGGCTTGTGACTTGGCAACAGACAACTTGCACATCACACATAACGTACTTTGAATTCATGACGTACTTTGAATGGGGGATGTATTTTTTAAATACTCCTACTGACTTGGTAGCTAAGTAGTATGTTCGTATCAACGTACCACTGGTTCGATCCCGTTTAAGACAAACATCCGTATGGTTGGCAAATAGCTTCGGCGATGCCGATGGCGGGCATAATATACTATGCTAGTACAAGTGTAATAAAATATGCCTTAAAAGGATCTCTCTTAGGTAATTTTTGCAAATCCTCAACCAAAATTAAAAGATACAGAGGTTTTAATTTGACTGTAAATGAATTCCTCTTTCATAATGAAACAAATGACATCACTGAGCAGTTAATGAAAATGTGCTTGAGTTGGCGACACTCCGGTAGATTCTACGCGGGTATCACAGCGGTGATATTACTTCTCAAGGCATAGGAACTTTATGAACACTTCACCGTTTGAGAAAGGGTTAGAACATAGCGCGATAGTTTGCAATTAGGTACTTTTGCGTGCATGTAATTTGAAGAACAGTTCAGTAGTTCATAACACTGAACATCTTTTTCATTGCAGAAGCAGTCGAAAATCTATTGCATTTTTCTATGCAGTTTTAAATTACAAGGCCAATATTTTTTTGATATATTAGTATTCATTTCGGGGCTTGAATAGTATAGGCTTCGTGGTCCCATGAGTCCGAACCCTGTACCTTCTTTATCTTTTTGAATCTTGAACCCTCAAACTATTTATTTCTTAATTAATGTTTTTGTTTTCATCTTGCCTGCGACAGGCAAGGCTAGCAAGGCAAGGCCCATACAGACAAATCTTTTTTATTGAATCCAAAGGCCAAAGCCAAGTCTTCATCAGTAGAGTCCAATATATAATTTTCAAAGGCCGAAGCCAAGTCTTCTCTAGTTAAGTCTAATCTCAATTAAACATCCCCTTTGACATTTACCAACATGCCAGTATTGACACGAATAGTAATTATAGCGATTTCATAAGGGAGGTTGAAACCCATTAATGTCGAATGTGGTTTCAGTTCAGATTTAGCATATAATTTACATGACCATCTCCAATGTACTTAATGTAACTATAAATTGCTTGCTATTGAGGTAAATAATTATACATAATACAGCTGTGTATTAGGACTGAGCCATATTTTTTTGTTTAGCAGGGCTAAAGTATTTTGTTCCACTGAACTCAGAAGTTAAAAAAATAGAGTTCTCTTCGCATGCATCTCATATGCACTCCATAGTTCCTAATAGTTTTTGAAATTAGTTTGAGCTTGTTAAACGAGAAAACTACCGTTTAACAAAACGCTCTGCTAACTTCCCGTAACAGATCTTTTGTTTTTTGTTTGTGCCTGGAAAATATGTCTAGAGTTTCTGATACTTTTTAGAAATTGTAATTGCCTGGAAAATCCAAAACCTACTTTTTACAAAACGCTTGTTACCTACGTGTTACAAAATATAGGTATCAAAGCTTGCATTGCTTTCTAAGCGCGTAAGACACTAAGACCTTATATCTGAAAAGAACAGACGCAGCAAAAGAAGGATAATACTCGTAGTACCTAGGTAAGTATAACAGAAGTGTCATCTAGTGTCATTCGAGCTTTGATGTCTCTAGTCTAGCCTCTTGACCTGAACTACCCAGTCTGGCAGATCTGTTAATTTTAGGTCCATTAGACCAAGAACTAAATTCGTGGTAACAAGCGACAGTTCAAAGCTTCTACGTTCGACGCAGTTATCATGACAGGCTTTTAACAATCCTGTACACATCAAGCACGTCAGTCGCGGCGACTGTTCAACGAGTTAAACAGTATCCAAATTTAGGAAATTAATGTCATCGTCCACATTAGGATTGAGCTTCTATTTAATTTGTATTGTTTGTCGTTCTAACACAGGTAGGTAGACTATCATTTAAACAAAAGTTATTTTCTCTACTTTTCTTGTTTTGTTTTCTTATAACAAACATTCTGCTCTTAAACTCTAAGCTACTTTACCAAACGTTTTTCTCAATAGTGCTAAGTAGGTACACTTCTATTGTGATTCGTATTCACAGCGCATTCATTGTCCTTGTAAACTTCACAGCCCGCTAAGTTTCATGGACTCCTGGTAGACAAGAAACAATTGCAACCCCCGCGTTTACAGAAGTTGTAGAAAGAAGGTAAAAAATGTTTTTATGGTTTTAGTTGACTAGTCAAATTGTCCTTTAATATTTATACAATATGATCATGACTCATTGCAAATTTTGTGGAAAACATAAGGAGACCTCGGAAGGTTATCAATAATTAAAAAAAAAACTAAATTTTACTTCTTAAATTAATTCTACCCTTTAGGTAATTAGACACTTCCTGTTAGCAACACCAAAATTGTCTGTCACCAGAGAACTACTTTGGCGCGCTTTTAGTTGGGCTTAGAAAAACTCCACTGACAGCCTCCGACGGAAGACGTTTTAAATGTCATGGAGCAAACTTAAAAAAAAGAGAAGTCCAAATTTTTTTGGTAATATTTGGAAACCCGATTTTTAAATTTAATATTTACTTTCAATCATCGCTGGTCATTTCCGATAACAAACGCGCAGGCCTCGAGTTATTGATTAAAGTGCAAATAGCAGGGGTGCACACTATTTATAGCTTCCCGCGCTGGTCTAGGTATCCTAGCAACGGAGTGTGGAAGGGATGCAGCAATATGTTCCTGCTCTGAATGCGATATCCATCATCGTCTCAGTCTATCGGACGCCGTTGAGTTTGACTGCCGTGTCACAGTTCAAAGGTGTGTTCCGTACTTTGTACCTGAGTACATTGTGCGGTGCTAAGTTTTTTACAAGTCCACATTTAAAAACTAAATTTACTTAAGTATTAGGGGGATAGTTCCATAGTTTAAAACTTTGTTTCTTAAGTTTTTTAAGTAAAAGTTGGTAGTTTTTTTTCCTTTAAATGCAGTTTTGACAATAATTGTGAATCTATTTAATTTAATTAAAGAAATAGATCTAAACTAAAACTTAACCCGCGGGAAGTTTTACAAAGTAAATTTAAAAGTAAAAAGAGGTTTTCAAACTTCAAAACTTGTGATTTTGTTACATGACAGGCACTTAGTTTACAAACTTCTTAGAACTTTGGTCTTCAATTACGAATACACTTGTTTTTACGTAGAAAGTGATACTTTTTTTTCTTTACAAGAAAAATAAGATTTTAAGAGCAATGTTCGATTTTTTTTAAAATCTGTTGTTAAATTAAGTTGAATGCAGAACAAGTAAGTAAGTAAACCAGTCTTACGTTAAATATATTTTTGAACCACTTTTTTGTTTTATTTTGTGTTTATTAATTTATCAATGCTCTTTAAAGTCCTTATCAAGTGTTCTACTTTCCTACTCACAGCATAGTTTTATCTAAGCCATTTTCCTGTTCTCCTAATCACTTATAATGAACATTTATTTGACTTAGTAGTTTTAATAGGTTTTATGCCGCGTGTTATTAACATATTAAATTAGGCAGAAGCTATACTTATTAAAAAAATCCGAATTTAATAAACTTTTGAATTTTATGTTAGTATAAAATTATAATTGTGATCTCAAAGTGTAATATACTTCCTGCGTTTTTTTATACTTAATATTATTTTAGAAAATATCTATCCCTCCCTATCGTTACGCTGTTACCTTTTCTTGAATTTTTGACCAAAAATAATTAATGGCTTATTAATTAATTTTATTTCTTTCATTTTGTTATACAATATTCTGCTATTTTTAATGGATGCGTAACGTAACTCCCGTTCTTGTTTAACTTTTATTTGTTGTCGGAGGGATAACTTGTCCGCAAATAGTTCTTTTTCTACCTCTTGGCGTTCAAAGGGTTTAGTTTTATTGCCACTTATATGATTCAAATAAAAAAGTCAGGTGTTCAGCAATACTTAAAAAGCATTTTAATTAGTGACATATTCTCCTAGTATTATGTGTCAAATACAGTCAGGTAGGTAATCATAAGTTATAAATATTATGATACTGATTCTATCTTCTAGATACTACGTCTCTGCAAGGTGTGTCTCCTACCAGTGCCGCCAGGTCTCCTGGTGCGGAGATGCTTCGCTTGAAGTAGTCCTGTGAGGTAAGTATTGTTCAGCTGTTGACAAGAACGAAACTTATCCCGTTCGTGATACCGGCCTTCTTGCTGGCAGTTGTAACTTTAAACTAAAGTAACTTTGTCTCCACATAAGACTTTAGAGCGACATTGTGCTGTGCGTTTCCTGTGCTGGCTGGGCGGCGTTCCTGCAAGCGACTGTTAGACAACTTTAAAATTTTTCATTCATTCATTTCATTTTTTTTTTAATTACTAACTTAGTATTAGATTGAAGCACTTGACAAGACAGCGTGATGGTGTTGAGTCGTTTTCTAGTGGAGCTCCTATCCAACCAGCTGCTTGCAAACTCTGGCATCAATTCAACCATTATATAAAATAATAATTTAAAAAACAAAAAACCCGCCTGCACGGATAACTACAATTAAAAATCAACTGAAAAGACTGAAACAAGATAAAAATTCAAAACAGAATTGCAGTCGGAGGCATGTGCAAAGAGATAATAATTTATCATATAGAAGCACTTAATTTAATTGTAGTGCAGGCGGGTTTTTTGTTTTTTTAATTATTATTTTATTTATGTCTTTTTAGTTAAGAAAGATTACGTAACCGGATTAATTCCTCAAATTAGTTTATGTCATGTGGTTGATTTAGCATTTTTTTTTATTATTTATTTATCGTTCCATTTAATATTAAAAATGTAAGTTATGTACATACTTAGAATCAGGGTTAAAACACCTTCATTTTGATACCCCACTTAATATGCCTGGTAGATTTATTTTTATTTCCTCACATTATGGCTTCAAACAGCCGTTATATTGTTTTTTTTTATATTTCACATCTAACGATACCTCAAATGTGAAAATCCATTCAACGGTTCTAGAGATACAAGGTAATAAAGAATATTACATACATACAAGATACGCGCTAAACACATAACCCTCCTCGCAGTCGGGTAAAAATTTACTTATCACCTAGTATATATAATTACCTATGCGTTTCAACTCAATCGCAAAACCAGGATGTGGGTTTATTGTAACCCAATAAACAGATAGAGATAACACAACATATTCAGAAGCGTTTTTCAGAAGCAGAAGTTTTTGAGCATATTGTTTTTCTTTGTCAAAAATTACCAATAAAGACTGTTCTAATTCTTATACAATTTATTCTTAATCATAGAATTTTAAAGGTTTCCAATGTAATGACTATTTTTAGGCTTTCATTGCAAACGCTGGCTGACACCTACGAGATAAATCAACATAATGTACTACACAAAACTGTGCACCTTAGAAGGCTTTACAAAATAGTCTTAAGTTTAACCGAACTATATGCTAGAACCCCATTTTTCATACATTTTGTCCAGTATTTGCGAAGGTGTTTTTGTCAATATGGCATTAATCCTTATTAACATAAATACATTAATCGCATAGAGATGAGTAGCTCGTGGCTAAGCTTTTATTGCACAAGTTGATCGATCACAGCTACGCTTGACATGGTCGGTCCGTGGATGGGTGACCATGTTTTGTCCGTGTTCGGAAGGCGCGTTAAATTGTAGGTCCGAGGCCCAAAAATTACTATTATTCATACATATTTGATAGCCGTAACGGGTAGTCAGAAGTTAGAAAGTCTGACAACCAGTCTTACTAATGGATATAGTGTAGCTCAGGTAACTGGATTAAGGTGGTCAGATAAGTAGTCGCTCCTTGTAAAACACTGGTAGTTACTTAGCTGCTTCCGGTTAGACTGGAAGCCGATTCCAACATAGTTGAAAAAAGAGCAAGGATGATGATGATGCACAGAGCCTATAATTTTAACATAACCCCACAGCGTGACTTCTAGGCCTTTTGCTGGATTTGGGAGTTCTTTAAATAATTTGTTTTCAGGGTTCCGTGTTTAACTTTTTTATTAGGTATTAATTTTATTATTAAAAGTAGGTACCTAACTTAACTCCACACCTTGCCCTTAACTTTTTAACGAATCAACCGTTTGTTTTCTAACATATCTAAGACTGGCATATAAATTCACTTTCAATTCTTATTTAACTAAATCAATGATGTCCGTTCTATGATGTCTCATACATATCAAACTTTTGATACCACCCCCCATTTACAACGCATTTTATTTTTCCTCGGCGTGATAGGGGGGTATCACGCCGAGGAAAAATAAAATGCGTTTTTTCCGCATGTTTGTTCATTATGCATAAAATAGTTTTTGGCCAGTTAATCCTATTCAAGTCACTACGAAATTTGAATACTTTTCAAACTGACAGCAAAATTCCTTGCACCGCCGTTGATTGGAACCGTTCGATTGACGACGTGACAATAGTCAAAGTGTAACAATGTGTGGCGCCGTTTCCGATGCTGCAACAGACACGCAAAGCCGTCAAACGTCAGTCGCAGACTCAAGACTACTATAGAAATGTTAGCATAGATTTTCATTCCAGTAGCGATCGAAATCTAACCTAAACGACAGGTTCTCACTTCAACTACTACATTTTCGGCAGATTTTATTATGGAGAAAGAAAGGTGTTTGACATTTCCACAGCTTTGAAGGACAGAAAACTTAGTTGTATGCAGTTCCACGCGTTCTTAAGCAAAGAGACTTGACATTAAGACGGACGGACACTAAAGCGATTACATTATAAGTGTTCTTTTTTTCCTTTCGAAATAAGAAATCCAAAAAATATCCATAACCTTGTAATGTGGTATGATCTGTATCAAGCTATTACGTAAGAACTTTGATTTCATGTGTGCTCGGTACTAGGTTCGATCAGTCGACGGAACCCCTTTCGCGGAGCTCCACTTATGGGGATAGATCTAAAGAAACCTCCTTCAGTCCTCGTGCTAGCCTAAGTCTGGATGCCCAATTATAGGTTGATGCCCCATTTTTTTAAAAATAGTGATTTAATCAGATCTGGCCTTTAAGTAGGTACAATTTAAACTAAATTTAATATACGAAATTTTCTTGGTTGTTCCTTATTGTTTTGATTCCTAATTGGAATGACTTAAGAAACAATGGGAACTTGAAGAGTTTAAGACTAATCGATTAACGTAAGGATCATCCAAATGTGCTCACGCTTTTAAACTCATGCCGTTTTTTTTTAAATTTATACCCAGACTGTACCTACTTATAAAATAAATTGATTAAAAAATAAATAGCGACAAATTGCTATAATTTAATTATTCCTGAATTTGAGGGACAAGACGTAAAAAGAGGGAGAATTAAAACTATCGCAATATACTTCATCATTTTTAGATGATTTTTATACTAGGGCTTACGATACCAAATTATTTTAAGAATTATTTTTAAATTTTGTGTATTTTTTTCTGGCTCAATCTTCTGAGTAATCCATATATTGTAAGCACCTACCAAAATAAGTCAGTTTCTTTTTTTATTCTAGTGAGGTTCGTGTTGTTCTTAGGGAAATAACCTCAAAAATAAATGTATAACTTTTCCTACGATGGGGATTAACCAAATTTACGCTACTACTAATGCCTCTACGGAAGTCTAGCCGAGGAACACTAATAGACATAAGTAGCAGAAGTAAAGACAAACTTTAAGAAATTATTCAGGTGTCAAATTCGCACTTGTCTGGACACCTACTCCTATATACCCATACATATCATATTCAATAATTTATTTAGTGTATTCATCATTATTATTACAATGATACATTACCTCATACATACATACATGTACCTGCTTATATAATCGGCAAATGTGAGTCATTCTCATTCCGAATATATATCGAGCACACCGCTCACTGGCAATGCCTTTTGTGGTGTTATTAGTATTAGACAAAATCAAAAAAATACTGACTTGCTACTAATTTCATATTGATTAGTTTAGATGCCGGGAAGACAAAACTATATTATTATAGGTTATCCTAAATACTTAGGTCCAAAAACTAAAACAATGATTAAGAAAAATATAATATGGTATTTCCGTGATTCCGTCGCCCAATGTCGTCTTATGCACAGATAAACAAATAACTTGAATGAAATTATTCTAGTCCGGTGAAACGCGAAACTTCACGAAAAATAATTAAAGTACGTATAAATAATGCCAAAGTAAGTAGCTTTTATTAACACACCAATTTTGTTTTAGGTAAAATACGGTTATCGTTTAAAAATGCTACTGTCATCATTAAAAAGAAATAAACATACAAAATGACGAGATTGAAGAAATAAAAACGATGCGTTCAAAAATAACAGATTTTTTTCTGTACTTATATTAATGTCTAACGTATGTAAAAGTACTTAAAATAGTTACGAATACGCATAGCACAAATGTAATGGTATATAAAAAAATCTAAGTTGTAAATACACATGGAAAAGTTTAAAAAATATATCAGCGTTGCTGCTTATAAAGTGCTTAAAAGAAGTGTCGTCTTGACATAATTTGATAGGTGCTTATTCGAAACAACATCTTATCTTGCAGATATAAAATGACCTAGTTTTTAGAGTCTTCATAGAGATTTCTTAGTTTACATCTGAAGAAGTAGTTCCTGTGTTTACAAGTCTATACTGAGCGCATCATTGTCCCACGACGACGTAGCGCGTGGGTGTCCTACCCATTTCTTTGTATCTCGGCTTTATAGGTTCGTTTTGTGGAAAGAATAGAGTCGTCTCCCCATTTCCTTCTGAGCCTGCGAGTGCTTACTCAAAAACCTGTAATCTTAATAAGACACTTATAAGATACTTATCATCAGTGACAGTATTACAATAAACATTTCGTTTTAACTCACCGCCAACCGACAACCTTCCATATTTCATCTTTGATTTTTCAAATCTCAAATCAAACTTTGGTTTGCCTTATTATATTCTTGTTATTTTTACTCTCTAAGGCATTTGCAGATAATAATGTATCGTTTTATTTCAAATTAATAAAGTTATAAACCACAGTCTACTTCAATCGTAATAAATCCATAGACTAACCTAAACTAATACGACGTGGGATGATAAGATTCAGATTTGCTACAATTTTTTGTCAAAACAATAAATGTTTAAAAAACACAAACTTTTTACATTATATTTAGTCTACTATCTACCTACCTACTTTCGGTTACATTACAATTTAGTAGAAAATGAATATAACAGGTTTGTACATTCAATAAAATCTAATTTTAGTTCCAGTAAGAAAATTTAAGAAAAAATGTTTACTACTTCCGCAATTATTTACAGAGAACATTTTTTTATTTTTACTTCAAGTAGACGCTTTATGTTGATTAAATTAAAATTAACGTTTTGTGCTCACCAATCGCCTGATTTTGAATAATTGATCAAAAAATAATGCACGTTAAAATTAAAATTAAGATATAAAAATGTAAAATATTGCTCAATGGTTGGCAACACTCGATAGGTTTTTATAAACTTATTCACTCTGCACTCACTTCACTTCACTTCACGTTTCGTCGGCCATATTGCTGTCTCCGTGCGTGCGTTTAATATTGAAGCATTCAAGCACTTAGGTAATTATTATCCAATTCCGTACTAAATGCAATTTCGTCATGATCAAATATTTATATTGAAATGAAACCAAATAGATGTTGTCGAAACAAATATTTTTATTGAAAACGTTTGAAATTCTGTTTCAACTTACTGCCACCTTGACTCTTGGATTGTGTGTTTCGTTTCAATCTGTTGGAGTCCCATACGCACCTCGCGTATAATGTTTTATCAGTGTGTTTTTGTAACAATTGGATTCTACTAATAACATTGTGTTTGGGTTGAAGTCGTTGCGGCACATTGTTGCTATTGTGAATTTATATAAATCGGTGCTGATCTAATCTACGTAGATACTTACCTACCTGTGTTAACATTATTATTCGTTAAAACACGTACTTGGCGTTAATCATATTGAAAATACTGGAGTTTTCGGACTAAACCATTTTGTATGTTATGGTAAGCTGAGCAGACTGCCTACATGTTTGAAAGTTTCCTTACCACTTCAAAACTTAGTTTAACATGAAAGTTTAAATTGTAGGTATCCTGAATATTTTTTATCTTAAGTTTCATTTTAATAAGCAGTTTCTGTATGCTCCTCGTATGTTTATATTTACAATTTTGAAAAGTAATAGGATTCAATATTTTTCTTCTACTTCTCACCCTTTTTGATAGGTTGTTATAATTTTGTGCAATTCCTAGAAGCAGTTGACATGTTTATGAAATGTTTTGATAGAGTAATCATCCCACTAACTAAGCTATACTGTGTTTTGTGTGCTACCTATTTGTGTTGGAAAACAACACAACTTTATGAATACCCATTGGTTTCAGTATAGCAATAATAATATATCAGTTGAACATGAAAGATAGAAAGACGGTTATTGCTTGATTTCTGAAATAAACACAGTCACAACAAATGGTTGTATTGCTCAGTCATGTCAACCCTGACAACATTTAACATACTATAGTAAAGATCTGATTCAAAGCATAGGAACATTTATTCTATTTCTTACCAGTATGTAAACAAACAAAGAAAAATATATTGTCCATAAATATTTTGCTTAAATTTTTGCTCTGAAGCTTGACACTGTTTAGGTACACAAACAAGTTATGCTTAAACTATATTGTAGATAATTTCATTTTATCCTATTAATTAAATACTACACACAATTACCTAAGAATAACATAACCTCAATTGTGGATGTCAACATGTTACCTATGAAGTAGGTATCCAAATCTCATAGAAGCAAAATTCCAATACAATTACAAAATTTCAGATTTTTAAACATTTTTAAATATTAACCTTCTTTGGAAATATAAAGAGGTTTTTGGTAAAATGTCACTACTAGTTCTTTTCAAATATAAATTCAGAAAGCAAAATTAATGTAAGGATTGTATGCCACAAACATTCAGAATATCAACATTAGTTAAGTATCATCACCATTAATAAAACAGAATTCACATAGTTGGGTATTAAGAGTTATTGAAATGTGTAAGTGTTTAAAATTTAAATAGGCTAGAAAACTTCTAGAACCTGACATCACATTGAATTTCTTAATCTATCATTTCAGACTAAAGATTTTGATGGATCAACTTTGTAAAAATACATTACTAAAAAACGTAGTACATTTGCCTGTTCAAGCACCTAACTTCTTCAAATCCACATAGAGAATAAGGCTGATGCAATTTAGGCAAAATATGGTTTCCTTATATTGTGCAATAGCTATCGAATAGGCATTGCAGGCTCTCTCACTCTTCTAATTTTATCAATAATTTATACAGCTTTGGTAACGAATTTCTAATGGGGTTATATAGTAACAACACATTATTATAAAACAGATTCAGACATGAATTGCAAAATGGTAAATGGTACTAGAAAACAAAAAATATATGTATGTACTTCATGAATATTTATACCCTACATACTACTCTTTATAATGTTATTACTAATTTAAGATAATTTTATGACAAGTTATGGCTATCTGCGATTTCATGCAGCTTTGCAATCATTTATGAGCAGCAAGCGATTGAATATAAATATAAGTATTATATCATGTATTTATTGATAAGTATTTCAATTATTTATTAAATTAATAATTTTACACGTAGCTTTTCCTAAGTGCTTGTTGAGAAGAAAGTTCTTTGGAACCTCTCACAATTATCAATAAGGTCATTCAAAATATATGATAAATTTTCAAGGGTTCTGCACAATTCATATTCATTATTATCTTCTTTTTGATATATAAGTTTCAACTGGGATAGTAAACATTAAGATTAATAACTTGTAGGTTTGATAACAAAGAGGTACAGTCTTCCCATTAAACAGCATTTAAATGATAGGTTTCGTAAAATGCAGACATATAAATAATCATTATGATATGCGATTGTTATTTACTTTGTAGACATTGTTAATTTATTCTCACAAAATATCTAAAAGTAGAATGATGGCTTACTGCTGCGAATATGATAAATGTAATTTACTATAACTATGAGCTTTTGCGAATTCTTTTGTGCTTTTACCTGCATAACTGATAACGTTTTTCAATAGTAGTACAAAAAAGTATGTGGTTTAGTACTATCAAGGTACAACGGAAGAAAAAACCAAGCTAAAAAAATACTTTTTAGTAAATGATTAATTTCACCATAATTTAGAAGCAATAAATGTTATAAAGCTACCTTACCTTAGTTTACATTATAGTTTCTGAAATCAACAAAACTAAATTATTTTATTTTTCTGTTGCAGCTGTTCCGGCCTGCAGTTAACCGTATATTTATTCTATATTTTCGACATCTACAAGTATAATGGGCGATCGTAACAATCCCATCAAGTTTGGGCCAGAGTGGTTACGCAAAATGTCCAGCAAGCGCACCTCAGGCACATCCTCTAACCCAGATCAGAATGCCAGCTCTAGCTCAGGCGCCTCGGGAACAACCGGCCCGCCCGCTACAGCCGGCACTCCTAGTTCATCTGGAAATTCTGGTTCAGCCGGTTCCTCTGGCCCTGCTGCCTCGTCTGGCCCTTCCGGGTCGTCCGGCCCTTCGGGGTCGTCCGGAGGGGCCACTGCAAACGCCAGTGCATCCACCAATGCATCAGCGAACACATCAAACAAAAGAAATGCAATGATATTGCTAGCTAAGCTGAGGTCTGTTACTATAAAGATTATTTATCTCTAGGTTTTTGTCTGTTGAACATATCTATTGTGAATATAACTGTATTTATTTATCCAGGTATGGAAGAGAAGAAATGTTAGCACTATATGACAGGAATGCAGAAGCTCCGCAGGAGTTGAGATATAATGAAACATTATATCAACAGCGCGGGAAACAGCCAATTGCACTAAATAACACATTTGAAGATGATGTAGTAAGTAAACGAAATAAAATAAATTCACTCTTTCAATGAGTGTACTTTCGAGAACAGATAAATATCAATACTATTGTTACAGAGAGACAATTTGCGGACTGCTCCACCAATTGGTGGTATGATATCTAGTGACAGATTTACCATAGGACGTGGTTCAGGTCGAGGCGTCGGGATCGTCAACGATGGACGTGGAAGAACCCGCGGGTCTTATATCAGGCAAATGTCTGCAGGAAGGTAAGGAACTATACATCACTACCAAAATTATATATTAACTTTACGATGATCAGAAAGAGATTTTTATTATGAGAGTGTATCATCAAAATAGTAACATTGAGATAATAATTAGTTTTTAAGTAATAAGTTTAGATAAAATAGTTCATGGCTTGAATCATCTTAAAAAAAATCTAATAAAACCTTTTGTGTTTTTTAATATTATGCTTTACTCATTTATTACTTTGTTTCAGGGGAGCAAATTGGCATGTGGGTACTCCGAGAATGCCAACCTATAGTGGAGGGGCAGATGATGACAGTGGCCCCAGTCGACCCTGGGCTAACAACAATAGCAACAACAGTAACAGAAACAGTGGCGATCAAACAGACTGGTCCACTAAAGTGTTTAGAAAGTATGTAAATTATTAAACAAACAATTAAAAAAACTAAGTTGCTTTTGTCACATGTTACAGAGTGAGATATGGGTTTTTAGGAACCAATTGATTTATTCCTCAAGACCTCTCAGACATCCCTAATGCAATGCATTCCAACCATGACAGACTTATGTGATGTAATCAAAAAATTCCATCCTTTACTGCTACCTTAAAATCTAATCATAAGCTTTTATGACGTCAATATTTCTAGAAGTAGTGATGACTAAACTACTACTAAGCAATTAGTAATTTACATTACTCAGGATAAGAATGAAAGATTAATTTGTTTAATATTTTCAGCAAAAGGCAGGGGAATAATACTAACTGGCGACAGCCGCAGTCTCGGGATGAAGGTGAAGAGTGGCGCTCACCTGAACCCGGCAGATCTCGTCAACACGAAAAATGGGGTATGCAACATTTTCAATTAAATCAGTTGATAGATTCCAAGTCATGTAGATAAGTTGCATTCTTTCATTCTCTAACGTTAATAAATTGCTCAATTAAGTGAATTTACAAATCCCGATTTTTTTTCTATTATAATACGATGAAACAATGTATGGGTGCTCGGTAAACAATTTATCATACAGATCGCGAGTGGTCTGAAAGATCTGGTGGAGACAGACCACAAAATTGGAACTCCAATAGACGCCCGTGGGTAGGAGGTGACAATCAAAACAATGAAGAGAACTTGCCTGAATGGTAAAATGTTTTTATTTTTTATTAAGATAGACAATCAGTTTAATGTGAATTTTATCGCTTTATGTTATTTTAACAAAGTTCGAAAAGTGCCTGTTGATTCGAACTTAATTTCTGAAAGGAAACCAGCGAGATTTTTGATATTGATATCTGTCTAAACCTTATTTATGTAGGGCTGGTGAAAATGCAGAATGTGGTGGTACTTTTGATTCGTCAGGCGCATTCCACGGCTACAGCAATGATGACACTAATTTGCCAAAACACCAAGATGCTTCGTATCGTAAGTGATGTATTGAGGATGCCATCATCATTACCTATTAAGAATATTCTAACTTTCACGAATAAAATTCATTGTAACTAACATTTTATTCACTTATCCACGCGTATTTCTCGAAACCCCCGGATTTGATTATATGATTTTATTATACTTTTTCTTTCCAAATAAAAGAAGGTCCATACAAATTATCTTTATACCATAAATAAATTTATTATTCCTAGTCACAAAGACAAGGAAAAAGTAAAATACCATTATTGTTGTTATTTTAGTAGAAAACCTATTTATGAGGTGTTTTACAGCATTGACGCGATCCCATACTCATGGCAGTTTTTCACGTCCAAAAGCATTAGAAGAAGGCTCTGAAGAATGGTGGGCTTCAGAGAAGGCTAAGAAATTATCACCAAAACGCTTTGATGCCAGTGATCTTAAATTTAAAAAGGTACTTAACATTGCTATTAAAAATATTTTTAAAATTTGGTTGTTATGATTGAGGTCATAATGGATAATCAAATTGCAGCAGCCTGGAATTGGAATAGCTGACGTGGCTACTTCCAGTACAAATCATAAATCAAGCACAAGTAAAGAAGAGGCATCCCAACCGCCACAGGAGACTGTTGAATCACAAGCTGCTGGACCAGAACCCCCGGAGGCCAATGCCACAGCGCAAGGTGAAGACAAATCTGGCAAACAAAGTGCATTCAAATCTAATAAGTTTACTGAGAGCAAAACTTTTGACGCACTCATGAGGTCTGATATTAATTTAGGGGAAGCAAGTGATGAGAGGAGCAACTTCCAATCTGTCATCATAAACTCGAACAACAGTCTTCGTCAGAAGCACCAGCACCTCGTCCCGGCGTTAAATGAGGGTTCACTTAAACAGCTGGAACAATATCAAACTAATTTAAACAAAAATAATAAGGGCGAAATGTAAGGCTACATAATTGCTATTAAATTATAATCATTTATTGTATTTGCTCTACAACTTATAATAATAATCCATAACATTGCTTAAATGTATTTTTTTGTTTTCAGAGAACATCCATCGCACTTATCCGCTGAAGAAATCATAGTAGACAATTTATTTGGCATGACTCTTGATGAGAAGGACATGCTTACATCTTCTTCTAATTCATTAATGACCCTTTCAAGTTCAGGCATGTCATCAGGATTAGTTTCCGTGGAAAATTCAATGCCCCAAAATCTGAACTTGCAAATGAGTATGTCAAATTCTGCATTAACCGAGCAGGGAATGAATATGGAGTTGCATATGAACCAACAAAGTGGTCAAACAGCTGTCACACAATCTTTACATCAGTCAGCTGGCTTGCAGCCAGGCGTTCTGAATTCATCTGGTTTGCGCGGTGGTTTGCAATCTGGCATACCTGGTATGCAGACAGGCTTACAGATGCCTGGTATGCCGGCTGGTATACAAGCTCCCAATCTGCCTTCTGGAATGTCGAATTCTGGTTATCCTATGCAAACTCCTCGAATGCCCACAGGCTCCTTACAAAACATGCCTTCTGGCTTGCAAGGTCCCCGTGTACAAACACCAGGCATGCAACCTGTTCTTCAGAATGTTGGAATAACTAATTCTGCATTGAATGCCTCACTAGGTTTGCCTATTGGCCCTACTATAGGAATGCCTATGCAAGGCATGCCACAACAGATCTTGCCAAATGATATTATGGCTAATAATGCTTCCATGGGCGCCACTGGAATGGGCGTAATGGGTTCAGGATCGATTCAGGGTTCTGGTAACTTGCCTCGTTTTCCTACTGGAAATGCGATGCCTGGAATGCCTAGCAATGTTGGTAATGCCTCATTGTTATTTGGCCAAAATTCTAGTAGTCCAGTGGTAAGTGAAAAATCACTGCATGTATTTTGTTTAGAAAGCAATATATCATTATTTATTTAATTTATTTTTTTCAACAGATGTCATCTTCTAACGACTTACCAATGTCCAACCATGGTGGTCAAAATAATATGTTTCATCTACATGGGATGCAACATTCTGGATCTCAAGATCCATTTGCAAATTCAATCTATAGCGATAATGCTTTAGCCGAGCAATGGTATTATGAAGATCCTGAGGTAAGTTTCGAATTTTCCCTTAAACCTTAAAATATATATTGGTATAGGTTATCAATGGCCAATGATTTGTATTTTTTGTATTGCTCTGTTAATTGATTCTGATTATGCACACATTGAAGGAGATATTTCTATACCTTGGTAAAATGATATCTTTGATTATTCTTATCAGACTTTAGTTATGAATAGTTTGAAAAACATGTAAATTGTGTTCTTACAGAGGAATATTCAAGGGCCATTCCCTTCAAAAGACATGTATAACTGGTACAGAGCTGGTTTCTTCAGTCCTAGTTTAATGGTTCGCCGAGCATGTGAGACAATGATGAGACCTCTTGGCTCCTATGGACCTACTGTACCCTTCGCTCAGCTGGTAAGTTTTAATAAAATACACACCAACAAGTTGAATGAATTCTTACTAAGATTAAAAAAAACAACTTGTTATCTTCTGAGTTCCCATTTAATTTGAATATGCTCAACTTCAACAAACTGCGGGCTTTAGACCGAAGTTGGCACCGAACTGGCGAAAAAATCAACCCATTTGACTTTCACAGAACATGATGTCGCCCTTCCCGATGTCTGGTGGATTCGAACGACCTCAGGGAGCTCATCAGAACATGCTCAGTTCACAAAATCCACTGAGACTAGATGTAAGTATTGTTTTTACTGACTTATTATAACAATTTCAGAGGCAGGAAACATTCATTCAGTAGTTAGTACTATTTACAATACTTTCTAGTTATGGACGCCTTGTTTTTAATAAGGTTTTCTTAATTTTTAGGTGATGAATTTGGGTAACATGAATTTGTCTGATAATCCACCTATGGACTCTTTGCAATATGGATCTGTGGGACTCACAGCAAATCAATCATTTGGTCAGCCGCAGCCAATGGTAATAACACATTCTTAAATAAGAAAAGTGTATGTAGTTTGTTTGCGATAGAGTATGTAAAACCAATGGCATGCACTGTCCCCAGATAGTAATTAAATGTATTTGTATATTGTAAAAGTGGGTCCAAATGTTGTGTAGATCTAAACTTGTATTTGACGTGAGAATTGTTTTTTTTTCTTAGCACTTCTGTCTTCTGTAGTAGTTAGTAGTAGTAGTAGTAGTAGTAGTAGTAGTAGTAGTAGTATTAGTAGTAGTAGTAGTAGACCAGGGCGACAGGTTCAACCTATTTACAGTTTTCTTCATTTTGCTGCAATTAATGAAGTTCTATGATTTCCCCTGCAGTCCAATTTATACATTTACTTAGTGTAGAGTAATCGTAGTATATTAAAATTAAGTGTCGCCCCCACCAATGCACATACTTTTTTATCTTCTTTTTTTTAACAAAAGGTATTTTACCATCCGACATTTTGACATAAGGGTAGGGCGAGGAAGAACAACAACTTAACAAATGTAATCATCACTTACTAGTAACCACAAACCCTTACTAAACAATTATATTTCAGGACACACTGTGGGGCCAGCCCTCCTCATCATCTGATGTATGGATGCAACAGCCACTGACCCGTCCAGAAGTCAACAACTTACCAATTTACTTTTGGGAGCAACAGGTATGTTCTATGTAGTATCTCAAACAGAAAATTATAAATTGTGATTGCATTTCTTTTAATAACGAAACACTTTTAAAGTTTTCAATATGGGGACAGTATGAGGCAAAAGGCCACTTTCGCATCTCTACTTTTAAAAATAGCAATATTTTTGATGTATACGTAAACTAATTATGCTAAAGAATAAACAAGTATTCATTTAAAAATACAGTCTTACAGTAAGTCTTGTTCCGCGTAGGCGACAGGTAATAGTATGCGCATACGCCGCTTTGCGTAACACGTGCAATTATTGACTTCTCAAATGGATTGTAAAAATTATGATTACTTATGTAGAC
This sequence comes from Trichoplusia ni, assembly GCF_003590095.1. Classification (NCBI taxonomy): domain Eukaryota; kingdom Metazoa; phylum Arthropoda; class Insecta; order Lepidoptera; family Noctuidae; genus Trichoplusia; species Trichoplusia ni. The sequence goes on from NC_039484.1 coordinate 13,076,235, forward strand.
AATAAGCCAAATGTCTTTAAATTATTTTTTAGGGAAATTAGGCCTTTTTCCGCTGCATTGTCATTTAGAAGAGTCTGCGTCAAAACTTAATGGTTCACTACATTTGTTCAGCTCTGTTCATTGTTGTGTTCAGTGCTTTTTCACCACGATCAGCCCTGAGAAAGTACTCCCTGAACGTGGAGGAACTGCTTATATTGTAGTTGTTTGCCGCGTTAATAGAATGCGACCCCATATTATATCTTCTATTAGATAAACCTGAACTAAAATAAGTGGTTGATTCTTTACGTAACTCAAATATCATAAAAAAAACTAAAAGAAATACAGTCACAATACTTTTGCCTTTAGATGTGTCTAGATATAAAATAAACTTCTTGTTGCATTGCGCAGAACGAGCTAAGCATATAATCCCTTCATTTTGGCACTATTTGGAAGTTATTCCAATGTACTAACTGCACAATACAATGATTAAAGACATCATTTCCATTATAATGAATGATTAAAATATGCCTCGTCGACTAGCTTGATTTACAATTTGAAAAGGTGACAGTTATGAAGAAAAAGTTTTTTTCATTAATTAATTTAAAAAACTGATAATGTTTACCTTTTTGAATTTGTAAATTTGTGATGCTACATTATGTGCCTTGTTATGAGGATCTGTTGTTTTTTCATGTGCATCTTGTGATCATTCTTATTTCTACTACCTACCTTTCTAGTTGAGTCACCTATCCAAAAATTACCACATTTAATTTCTTCAAAAATTAAGAAACATATCATTTGTAAGAGTATAACAAATAATTTATAATGATTTACAGATTTTTAAATTAAATGTCGTAGTTTTTTAAATTAAAGGAATCATGAATAACATACTTAAAAAATATATTTTAAATATTTTAATCAATACACATTGATAAAAGTAATAACCACTACCAATAACACATTATAATTTAAATTGAGTCTGCTGTATCACCATGTTCTCATGGCTGAGACCCCTTTTTCCCAATTTATCCCGTTTAGTGTAATAAGGAATGAAATTGGGGAATTTAACATCTAAGTATCCCTTATCTGTTTGTATTTGTAAATTATGTGCAGTAGATATTGCTTTAATCATCATAATAAAAGACATCATAGTTTTTCCCATCAGATTGTCTGTGTTTACATTATTCGCACCTTATTGTTAACCGCCTTGTTTTTGTTGAAAATTCCTTCTACAAGCCTTATTTAATGACACAGCAAAATGTCGGCCTTTTGCGTCGTGTGAAATGGAATATTAAGTATTATTCAAATAAACATTAACGTCACTCTGGCATTTGCCAAATGTTGTTCTTACTGTTATAAAGTGAGTATAGTTATCCATGGGTTAAGGTTGAAAATTAAGAAAGATCACTATGGAAATTCATTAATTCCCAATATGCATATTTGTATGTGAAGTAGGTTAAAAGCATGACTTGGGTTGTTAATAGGGCACTATTATAGCTAGCTTTCTAACTATAATTAATCACGCTTACATTTAATATGTCATAAAACTCAAAATTACTTAAATCTTGCAGTCAGGAAGGTAATGAATTTGCTATTTACAGTCAACAAAAATATGAAGGCAAAATATAAAGAAAAGGTTGGGGGTCGATGAACAAAAAGATGGTCGATAAAGAAAAGGATTGCTAGAAATATTAAAAAAAACATACTACTAAAATGTAAATGGTGTCACACATACTTTAATTCATTAATGTTAGTTATTGTACAATTAGAGATAATTAGTTCTACGTTTTCATCCTTAAGGAGAGAGATTGTCATCGCATAAACTCGAGCTGTTCAGTATAATATTTTAAAACATCCTAAATCAATGCATAGAAGTCTCGCCTCGGGGCAAACTAACGAATCGCAGTGAGGTGCTTCGGTGGGGTGGACTTGCACTTCCCTTAATTCCTACATATCGTCCTCGCACTTGCGTATCCCTGCTTATGTCTCATTCTCTATGCTCGCCTCGCTCACCCCTCCTTTCAGCGCATAATTGATGCCGTTCTTAGTATTATATACGTAGCGGTGACCAGCATTTGGCGACCTAGCTGTATCAGCTGTATGGTGTGGGCTGTGCCGACCTCTTTTTCAAGTCGATAAAGTATGCTTCCAGCGTTATGGAAGCTTAAACAATACAATATCATTCTACCTTGTAATTAAACTGGCTAGTCTAATATATATCACTTCATGATTCCTTCAAATGCTTTTTAGTTTTATTTTAGACCGATGAAAGAATGCGTTCCTGGTCGATCGTAAGCGGTACGACTTCATTTGCTAATTACGATAGTACGAACAGTATTATTTGAGTATATGGTCCTGTAAGTCTATAATATATGGTTTTTGGCATTGCCCTAGAATACGTATTAAATGTTTTAGAAGGCCAGTCCTGTTTAAATTTCAATTGGTTTGTGAAAATAATAGTTGCTATGAATTTCTTTGCAACGTTATAAAGTTTAAGTGTTATTCAACTTTTAAGTATGGGAGATACAATTGGATGCTCTATTTTAAAATAGTGACAAATGAACAATATTGGCCATCGCGTGAATATAAGTCAGCACTCATTAAACATCAGGAACGCATTCTTTTAGTGGGAAAATATTGAACTGCCTGCTTTGTAATTAGAACACATTTTCACTAAATATTGTAATTCTATTAATTTATTTCAAACTCCGAGATAAATATGCGGCCAAATTATATGTAATGTTAACTAGACAGTTGTCAATAACCTATTCGTCCCGCCAGTTTTAAATTCCAGCCTTAGTTATATCAGGTATGTAAAATTCGAGAGCTTAACTGCCTACATACAGGTTCAATAAGGTCAGGTTATATAATGGTTGTTTTATTTGATAAATAGTGTACTATGTATGTTATATACAATGTTTAACAATTTAAAATTATGTAGCACAAATGTGTCTTAAATCTATATGGGTCAGATAGATCAACCACGGCCTTAAAGATTGTCATTTTATGTGACGCATTGATGACACCTAAATTTTACTGTTTCATTATTTACACAATTTGCCCCAAGGGATGGCAGTCAGGGAATCGTGAGAAGTTGTAAGATATGAATCAAATTTTGATATGTTAATTGTAGTCATATAATTTTATAAAAAACACCAACTTAGTTTTTGAAAGATGTTAATTTTTCATGGTTTATTTTTATCAGCAGTATATGAAAACTCTGTATTATTGTGAATGCTAAGGAAAGTAGGTAGATAGATATGCAAGAATACGAGTTTACTACGAATAATCTGCGTACACTAATTCGGCCTTGATCAGGAAGAAAATCTTGTCTGCGCTAGAGGCGACGCGTGAACATTGTTGCAGTGCGATGCCTAGATCAGATAAAATTATTGTAGTGTACACTGGCCGTGTGTGGGGACGACACGAGTTCCTGTATGGGCTCGGCGACTAATTGAGTACAAGATCATTGAAAGGGCGGTGACTTAGTCCGATTTATCAGTCTTCATAAATTGGTAAATCAATGACTGCGTTGAGAACCTCAGGTAGGGTGACACTTTATTGTCAAACCATGTTATTAAATACATTTTATGTAATAATATGTATTATTCAATCTCAAAATTATTAAAATAATCAGAAATCAGTTACGGTCTTTCAAAAATATTTGTAAGACATGTATACATTATCCCAAGCCATAATGCACCAAACACCAAGGAAGTTTGTGAACGAATTATAAATAGTTTGATAATTATTGCTAAACATTAATTTGTTGAGTTATTTTTTTCGATGAATTAATACAATTTCATTAGGGTCGAACCCGTATCCGTAAACAGTATTCGTTGAAATTTCTATTTTTTTGCATGGAAACGAAAGGTTTTCTAATACCTTCTTTCTATTTTTCGTTGTGGGTATGGATTTGCTTTGATTTGGACCCTACTACACTGGAACTTAACTGTGTGTGGTCTAAGAACATTTTAAATTTTCAGTGCTCTGTCATTTTGAGATGCTCTGCCTGTCTTCTCCTCTAAGATGCATATATCTTATCAGCATCCAGTTAAGACTAGTCTGAAATGTATATTAGGCCTACACTCTTATATATTTCTTTTCTGAACTCGTTCATATTTCTTTGACATTTTATTCTTATATGGAGGCATTGTCAAATCTTATAATTATATACCTTTGAGACTTCTAAGGTTCAATGCATGATATAAATATCTGGAATGGGAGCGTTGAACCATAGTGCCATTGATACCCATTACTTTGTAGACAGAATTATATAATGACACCTTTATGTACTTAGAAATAATTATGTGTATCTGCATAAAAAATATACAGGATTTATTTTGAAAATATTAATACTGTTAAATGTTGATATTTAAAACGGTTCCTTTAATTTAACTATTCGTTCTCAAATGTGATACATTTAATTTAGTCAATAGACTTAAACTGGTTGTTGATTGTCCTTCCATGCAATTGATTGATAAAATACATCGTGCAAATCAATCAGAACTTTTTATATGTATAAACAATACTGGATCAAACTATTCCCAAAGAATTATAGTATGTGATGTTTATGAAATACGTCCTGTATATATTATTATACTTAATTATGTAGAAGTTATTTGCATCGCATAAACCCTTGCCATGTGTAGTAAAATATTACTAAGTTAAACTTAGTAATATAATAACATACACAGTGGGACCAATGTGCGTATTTTTGCCAACAGCATCGAATGTAAATGGCAGTCGTCATCTCCGCACTGAGGCTTTGATGAACGTCAGCAACAGAACGGCTCTCCGAGATACCTTCTACAATATAAACAGTATAATAATTATAATATAAGTTGGCGGTAAACCGAAGCAACAATTTATAGACTATTATTCTTTAGGCAAACTTCGTAACATTTCTTTATTAAATGGCAATCACTGCAACTGACTGTAATTAAATAAGTGTATTTTATGTCAGCATTCGAAGTGACACGCTCTAAATTAAATGTAAGTTGTATGTTATTGATCACCGAACTAAGTGAGCGATACAAAGGGTGTTAAAAAAGACCACCAGTTATAAGATATTTTCTATATAGAAAAATTCTATATTTATTAAGTGGCAGAACTATCGGGAGGATTGTCATAACAAAGCAACAGCAACAAACAGGCTTTAAATCTAATAATGATATATTATGTCTGTTTGTTAAAGGTATCTCGGAGGTGGTTGGCCTCGGTACCATAATTATTAAACAAAATAATTGCTTTAATATGTAAACTATATCCTTGGCTTCGGTAACATCAATACACGATTTTAGCCAACTGAATGGTTCGTCAACGATTTGGTACACGTGTCTGTATGTATAGATAAGACATCTACGCAAGCAATAATAAAAAATTAAGAAGATTAAAATTACAAAATAAAAATGTATATCCCTTAAAACTGAACTTGTAATGATTTTCTTCTAGGTATGGTTAACGTTAATGAGATCATGTGATTTCTTTTTCGTAGCATTTTTACAACATAATAGTAAAGCACGATGCTGTTACAGCACAGCTATGCTTAAACAATTAATTTATTGTATTTTGTACAAAACACTATATATAATGTTTAAATGTACAGGACTTGTCATTCATGATTCCTCTTGACATACACTTCTCATAAAAAAAAACAATCCCCTCGCATGTTATACATAAAAAAGAATGGTAACGTAACTCATGGTTTCAGTAAGAACTGCATTTTAGTAACAGTTGGTGATGAGTTAAGTTTCCCTTTCGCAATACCATTGTCAGAGGCAAAATTCAAATTTTCAAAGACCTAGTCTGTGGTCACTCCATTAAGACTTATTTTTTTACGCGTTGCAATGACTTTTTCATTTGTTAGACTGGAGTCTCCGCATATTATGGTTATTCCTTGCTTCGTTCAACATTATTCTCATTAGTCTTGTAGAAACTATAGAATTCGGTCCGACCAAAATCCCTAAATTACTAGATGATATCAGCTAAGATCTAAATCAAATGCTGAAATCTTATTCTATTACATCTACCCTGCCTTCTTGGCCTCTGTATCGGATATTTTTAAAGGAATTGGCAGGAATATACGTTTAGTTTCTATGAATGACAGAATCTCATAATTTATGATTATATTATTTATTCATGGACTTGTTTTAATAGAATATTCAAAATTTGTACATATTCTATCCATACTTTTAATCAGGGAAATAAAAGCCGTCAAATAATCATTAGAACCTATTCGGTTTTGGTGGCACTGGTGGTATTTAAAATTGCAAAGCTTTTTGCCCGAATTGCAAACAACTCCTCCAAAACTACTTTGATTGTACTAAATGCCAGAATTGCACATCGAATATATGAGAAGTGTATGTGCGTCTCATAATAAGTAAATAGTACGACAATATTGTTAAGTGAGATATGTGGTTTCAGGCTGTTTTTGAGACTGGCGAAAAAACCACAGGGAAAAATGAAGATGACTTCAAGAGATTCTTGCATGATTTAGTATCACAAATTATCTAGCTTGTAGGGAAGAGGGCAGTTCACACGTTAAGTTGCATTTCGTGAATCTCATCATCATCATTGCATCCTTTGATGACTGACTTAAAATGGGCGTAGAAATTTAATTATTCCGGTCTTTAATTTCCCTATTTCTTGATAGTTTGCGTGTGAAACTTAATAACGATATTATTACCACACAGAATTTCACGCATTTTTGTTTGTCTTTCGTTCAAATAACCTAGAAAATATTAACTAGTTCAGTTTCTCACTTGTAGGCAAAATTAAGATAATGCGGGATAATTAAAATAAACGAAACTGATTTTTTCACTTAATGCGGACCCACAGTTGAACTGAGTATAAAATTTTACTGAAGAAGCTACTTTTTTTTTGAGACGCCCTCTCCCTTACTTTTACATATATTTGTAAAATTAATATCGTCAGGCGAAATCATTATTGTTTAAAAATTCGCCGGTTTTTACTCACGCCTGTTTTTGAATCGTCCGACTTCTTTCAGACTAGATAGTAGTCTGACGTGATGACGGTTGTATCGTTCTAGTATTTCCATGCTATACGAGACTGCCCCCACCGCGTCAGCTCATGATATAGCGCCACTATTTACTCGAAAACTAGTCGGATGACCCCGAAAAGGCGCGTGGTTAAACAGCCATTATAATTTTATTGATTATAAATATAGTTGCACACAATTGTTTATAAGTTATCCACAAGTTGGTTTTAGTTCTTGTAATTTAACTTAAAATAAACAAAAGAAATAGGCTCTAAGCCTACCGATTTTAAGTGTAAGTTAGTGTGATCTGATTATTATGTAAGCTCTATAGAAAGCATGGTGGCGGTGACGAATCAAAGGTTCATTTTGTCTGTATTACTGCTATTCGGTATTTGAGTGCACACTAAGAGGTTAACATTTTTTTATTGCTTTTAATATAGATTTAATTTCGATATTTTTTTTAGTTGTAAGTTGATGATTGAGCATCGTGGACTTGTAATCTAGTATAGGTGTACTGATTATAATGATGATACAATCTTGTGATTTTTTATAAAATACTGATGATTTCTACTTTTTTGCAAATATTTGTAATGGATTTGAAAGTAGTCAATTGCGACTAAAGAGGCCAAAAGTGAGTTACGATGTTTTTACAAAGACAATCTAATATTTAAATCTTGTAGCTATGAAGTTAAAAATTAAATTTGATTGCAGCAATTTTTTATTTTTCCAAAAAAATATTAAATACTTTCACGTTTCACGAATTGAAAATTCATCGAACTGAGTCCATTTAATAAATTATATGTACATGCCATTTTCAGAATGAATTATTTCATTGTTATTCATTTTACTACTTCTAACTAAATTAACTAAATTCCAGACTTATAGAAATAAAAGTTGATTCAATTAAAATAGCAGATAAAATAAAATAAGATAATTGATATTAATTGACTTTGAAAAGGGAGACGAATTTTGGTAGAAAACTTATTACACTCATTTTTATCAATCTATTTTTCATCTAAGAGTTATTACAGAATGAAGTAAGTTGAGAAAATTTAGTCCACAATTCAACGATCATTTAATATTAATAAACCGTTCATAAAATTAAATATTTACGAAAAACGTAGAAATCATTGAAGTCTCAAAACAAGTTATTTTTCTGTTGTAATATTAAGGTAGACATAGTTTTTTTTTTGCTTTTTTCTTCTTTTTTTTTCTTTTTTTTTTAGTTGTACTCATGTAGGGAACTTGGTTGTTTTTGTTGGTATTAATAAAAATACCTCAGATGCCCATCTATTAAAACGCGGAATTTTGATTTGCCACAGCTATTTCTTATAGATTAATTTTATATTTATTTTTTCATTTTGACTAACGCTGAGCTAAAGCAAGAAGATATACTAACTAACATTTGATTTCTCAATTCGCTATGCTAATTTCCTGTGATTAAATAAGAAGTTTAATCGATTCTGGGCACAAGTTGCAATCGTCGTGCCCTTTTATATCAATACAAAAGTAAATATAGCTGAGCAGACGACTTTTAATGAGTCCGCCGGACAGTCGTGACTGCGGTTAACTGGACAAGTTAAGTGCCAACCAATGAAACATTGCACTTGACCCGTTTGTCCACGTCGCGCCTTATGAATATGGCCTTTAACTCAGGCTTATTGCAAACTCAGAAAGATGTCTTTTGTATCATGCCTGACATGACTTCTCAAGTTAGCTAATTGCTAATTGCTGATTTGATATTTTGGATAAACTACCCGGCCTCAAGCCCAGTGCCGGTGTTAGCAATAGGATGCAAACACCGCTTATACTTGGCCAACCAGATTGACACTGTTGTTATTATATTTTTGGCAAATGTGGTTAGTTTAAACGTGTTTCTATTATAAAGTTAAATATTAGTTACTAAGATAGTTAAGTTTGTCTACGAATTTATCTATTCTGGCTGTTTACTAGAAAGACTGATGTGATTATAAAAAGTTTAGATACAGGCATGAGGTATAAAAGTAACAATTTATTGTTGATGCACCAAATATCTATGGAATAGGTATATTAATGTCATAAACCGTTTAATATACCTAATAGGCACGTATATTTAAGTTACCACCAAAAATTTTTAAGTAGGAGTTTGTTAGTTAAGTTTATACTGTATTTTTGTGCGGATATTATAGTGTGTAATGTTGTGCACACCATTGTGTCTACACGTTAAACTATTATCTGTTGATCTGTTTGTTACCTTTATTGATTAAAAGCTCTCACAAAGTTTGCTTTTAAATACTGCCTCCCTGCAAAAATAATTTCTGTCTCTTATAATAGATTATTTCTCATTTTCCATTTGTTTAATGGCTGAGAAAATTAATTGTGATAACTATCAAGTATTCCCATAACAATCTTTATAAAAACTTTTTTGGAAAATCGAAATTAATGCAAACTATTTACTATTTAAAAAATATAAAATTATATAAAACGGGCAATTCTTAATGTCATGCGTTATCAAAGTAATCTAGTCAATTTTAAAACCACTTCATCCGGTAGGTAGTGTTGAAACATAAAACGTGTGATTCCTAACAGCCTGTTATAGAATAATGGCTCTGACGTTCTTTCAAACTGACAGGCTGATTGAATAATACTCTACTTGAGTAGTGCACAATACTTTGTAGGATGCCGTTATGATTCCACTTGTATGCATAAGCGTCAATTACACCCAACTGAGCTTTGCCACATGCATTTCTCGCACATTTTATTTGGATAATCTTTATAACACCCGTACGCCCCTACTTAGTCATCTAGCAATAGTCAGATTTAGGAAAGTGGTCGTGCTTCGGCAATTATTTATTTATCATATGGCAAAATAATGAAATTAAAACACACTAAGTAAATTTTATAACAAATGCGCTCCTTTTGCCGACATGTTTAAAAAGCGATTATAAAAGCCTTCAGCTATAAATTCGTCTATAATCCTGGCTAGGTAAAACTCTTTATATTACCAAAAGAAAAGGAATTGTAGACAGACCCCTTTGCTTACTTCGCTTCGCCCAACAATAGTGCAGCTGGCGTCCGCATACCGCAAGATGTTCGAACCGGCCATTTCAACTGCTTGACGTGCTTTGCAAACTTCAATCAATCGGGCAAGCATACATTTCCATATTATTGTCCACTGTGATGTCCCATTTGATTCTATAGTGATTTTTAGACATCACTATAGAATCCTGTTTCTCGGTGTTGGTTATTGTGGGTGAAGGTATATATATGTATGTAAGATAACGTAGTTTATAATATTTCCATGTATGTTTATTTCATGAGGCCCAAAGCATCGTTGTTAAGCTCTTTGTTATGTGATCAATATAGAGAAAGTGCTTTGCGACAATACCACATACACTGATTAAATCTACCACAACTGTTATGCCCGTCGGCATTAAACATACCCCGGTTAAAATAATCTGAGTACAGTTCAATTTAGAAAATTCTTATGTTGAAAATATTGTTAGGGCATTATGTACTGATTAGTTTCATTTACTTAAAGAAAGTATACAATGCTTAAGTTTTGCTTAAACTATCGGAATTGGTTTATGAGCGGTATCTGTATTTTAGGTAATAATAGTATGTATTGATACATTTTCATTACACGAACACACATGGCAAACTTTTATTATCAATATATATATCAAAGGGTAAAATATTTTTTATTTTGCGTGTTATTGCTATTTATATTTAATGTACGTCATTATTTCAACATTTTTGAATGCTGTAGTTAGTCTTGTATTTTTTAAGTAAACCCTTACCTTAAGTTTTTTAACAACCACTAAAATTGTTATTAAAAACTCACTTAGCATTCAGAAATTGACTTGTATGCAACAGTTAACAAAAGTAGTTTTTGTAGCAGCAGTATACTAACGGATTATTCTGGTCAGGGTCGAATACACAATCGTTGGATAGTATGTATCAGAGGTAGAAAGACGAGGGATAACTTAATTGTTTTATATACCATATTCATTCAGCATAAAAAATAAATTCTCTAATAAATACTATCTAACGATTAAATTAACAATTGACTATTAAATATTTATTTATCTATGAGGAATGCCAATAAATTTCAGCCTTCAGCCATCAGTTCCAATTCTCTGCTAAGTGAAGACATAACTAAGGAGATGAAGACAGAAGACCAGATACTGGCTCAGTTGCGAGCGTCACAGGGCCTGGCGCCGCCGCCGCAGCCCTTCATCCCCGACCTGCCAGGACCTGCCGCACAAGCTTCTATGCCCGAAGACTGCTTCACAACACAAGTCAACGCTACTCCAAACATGGAAGAACTGCACAAACTCATACAAAAAGATATGTTGACTGGCAGCGTGAGCGTGGCAGAAATAGAGGCCGAGCTCCAGGTAATCATAAGTCTTAATAAAACCTTTCTCTTTAAAGATATAAGGCTTAAAACATTTTTATTTTTATACAGACTAAATCCGATAAAACTTCGAAGCAAGAGCAGACCGCCAATGAAATCAACGTAACGAAGGCGTCGTCGCAGGCTAAGATCGCGGCAGAAACGAAGCCTACCAAGCAGGTCAAGGAAACCGAAAAGTCTGCTAAAGCCAAGGACAACTCTACTAAGACTAAGACCAAGAAGACGAAAGATGACAAGAAAGAAGAACTCGCTGAGATTAAGACAAAAGAGGATGATTTATTCAAGGCAGAGGTAAGTTTAGTTATTCCAAATCATAATTTATGCCACGTCTAAGTTAAGCTCAAACTTGGCGTAATGTTTTTGATATGCATAAAGTTTAATGAATAAACCGATCAATTCCTCGTAAGCTTAACAAATTGCGGCCTATCATTAATTAGGGAGTATTTATAAAACAAGGTATTTGTAACTGAAAAATTATCACTACTTTGCAATTTTATTGTAGCAGCGTGCTTTCCCGGTCGGATGTAGAATTCGATCATTTATTAACCAGACTGTGATCGTTATAACGAATTAAATAGTGCTTAGTGCTTTAATATATTTTTTTATTACGTTGTCGTTGATTTTACCGACTCGTGGAATTATCATGACATTTTATGTTTTTTTTTTTGACCGGGTTCGATCCCGCTTTCTATCTGAGCAAGCAAACTCTTAAACAAATCTTCGAATCACGTGAGTACCTCGTACACGCGTACTTGATATTTGTTTTTAGCAAATCGTATATTAAATGGTCTTCGTTGTTAGTAGTGTATTGTTTTATTTTCATGATACTGTATCGATGTATAGTATATTGATGACTTCCCGTCTTGAAGTTTTCTGCTACTTTAACGAGCACAATTACTCAATTGAGCCAATGATCATGGCAATGCTTTAGTAAATGTATCTGCTTTACATATGCTGCTTGAATAAAGTGACAGTTGGAAATTTATAATAGCGCTCTGGCCATGATTGATTTGTAAGTGTTTAATATAAAATATTTTAACAGAAAAGATCACAGGAACCATCCCCATCCAAGAACAAGAAAGAAGATAAATCAAACAAGAAGGACTTGGAAAAAGAAAAAAAGGTAAACTGATTTTAGAATAAGTTAAGTTCATTGCTTCTCCAATATAGTAAACACATAAGCAAGAACACAAGACTTCGAGACATCATCAAATATGCTTAAATAACGAAGAATTAGCTAGTTTTCATTTTGAGGCAACTTGTTCCTTATTATTTTTCATAAAGCTAGAATATGACTGAAATAAAGCTCGTTATTATGTTCCTATATACAGCTACTTTTTATTTTGAAGTAGACCTTGTTATTGAATGCCATTTGACTGTTTTGTAATTGGTACTGCAATCCGCTTAGCTTATTTGTTTGAGACAGCTTTTCATTGACTGAGACTTCTTAGAGAACATGCCTTGTTATGATTGACTCTATTTTTGTTCATTATTTTCTCATTTGGTATGTGTATAGGAGTGGATCAAAGAAGGATTTACGATCGTGAAGGGTTCAGAGAAAAGTTCCAGCAAGGATAATAAGAAGAAGGCTGAGGAAGCCCGCATCGCAGAGGAGGCGGAGCGTAAGAGGTCAGCGTCAGTTACAATAAAATGGAACCATCCAGATGCTAACACGCTTTATATATAGCCGAACATATATTAGTTGTAGAACATTGAAATATAGCAATAGTTTTAAGGTTTATTAGACTAATAAAATATGATTCGACATCTAACACGACTAACGTTTTACATTAAATACCTTAGCTTCATCGCTTAGAGTTATCGGTAGCGAGCCGGGACCCAATCAATGCACAGTCGAATGTGTGACAGTGAATCCCTCGCACGCATGACCTGCACATTATTTGTGCGTTCGATGCTCAATCGAGTGCGAACGTAAATTGTTTTCTAATACCAGTGTTGTACTTTAATATTAGTGTTAGTGCAAATATAATAGTGTGAAATCAATTTAATATACTAACATACGACCTTAAGGTACGTATTATTCAATTTAAATATTTTAAATATTTTCTCTTTGACTTAATTGTTCTAAAATTCTTCAGTTACATGACTTAGGCTTACTCTGCTAGGTTTGACTAGTCATTTGTTTGATGGAGTCGATTGTATGTATTCACAGGAAAGAAGAAGAAAAGTTTACTGCCGACGAAGATAAGAAGAAAAAACAGGCTGAGACAGTAAAAAAACAACAGGTGTGTACATTATATTGCGCCCTTGTCATCTCATTTAAGGACAGCCGGCTTCATCTCGAATGTTCTCTAATACAATCCTCCTGTCTTGGGCTTTGTTTTATTAACATTTTCTTCGAATTCGATCGATTGTATATGAATCATTGTCTGCATTTCGCTATGTAGCAATACATCTATCCTGACCTAGTTATGGTATGTTTCCAATTTAGTTTTCAGAAAGCTACAATATTGTGATCATCATTCCGCAGCTTTTTGAAGAGTAGAACTGCTAACATGTATTTACGCTGGTAAATTGGTATAGTTAAGTAATTTCAAGTAACAAGAATATGAATATATACTGAAATTATACTGTTTTTGCATTTTACTTGAGTTAATATATACACATTATCTGTGGTTTACGAGTGCGCTAGTTTTAAATTAAATTCAACATTGTGTATCTGTAGTTAAAATAACGTGTAAGAATTGCAATATGGCTAAAGGTTTTAAATATGGGCCATTCTCTTTTTCTTCTAAGTAAGGTGTTTTGAGTATTATACCCATTTAAAATGTAAAAACCTTTATTTTTGTATAACTTAAAATCGCCATTAAATCACTGAATTTAATTTTATGTATATTTGTAACCGGTGCTTTTGCAAAACTATTTAATCCGAGTTGTATTAAATTTACAATCGAATTTAATGCAAACAGCTTTTTTATTTTATTAGTACATATATAATATTAACCATTAATGCCACGTATTTAGGCTTTACTTATAAACAAGTATTATACTGTAAGACTTAGCAGTATTTACCAATATGTACATATAACTTTCTTAGAATAATGGGTATCTGCTTTTATTTTACAATTTGTTTATTTAAATAATTAATCCTAAAATTATATTACAGGAGCAACAGATCCAACTGCAGCAACAACAGCAGCGTCAGGTGTCAGAATCTGTTGTGAAGAAAGCTCCGTGGTCAGCTGTTTCCAACCAAGCGATGCAGGCCACAAACCGGGACGGGCTCACGCTCGCCGAGATACAGCGGCTTGAACGCGAGAAGAAGTTAGAACAGATGAAGGAACAGCAGCAGATGATGCAGATCATCGCACAACAGCAAGCCGCGGCATTGGCTAGGGAACAGGTTCGATTACTATTGAAACAGTTATCAAATGATACCTAGTCATATAACCCTATTTTAGATTTTAAAAGACAGGCAAGGTTACACATACATCTTGTCTCAGCTCACTTGTTTAAATGATTTGGGTACACTATCAATTCTGAAGAGCCCTCGAGTTTCTTAGTTATACAAAATGATGACTGATGTTGTTCTGTTGTTAACAGGAAATGCAAGCAGGTTTGGGTTGGGCAAAGAAGAAGGGTTCCAACCAAACTCAAGCTCCGACTTTAACTGAGATTCAGGTAAATATTGCCATTATAGTATACAGTTACAAATTGGACAGACCTTACGACTTTGGGCATTGACACCCTAAGTATGGAAACCGATCATAGAACCCAGTAGTAGGTCGATAAAAGTGGTTGATTTAAAACAAATAATAATACACAGGCTGAGACGCGCAAGCAAGCAGCTGTGGCGGCAGCGGTCGCCGCAGCCACCAAAATGATTGAAGAAGCAGACTCTCCGCAGCCGCAGATAAACCATGCTCCTTGGGCCAACACTCACAACGGAGGTAGTTTGTATTTATTACAACGTCATAACAAATTCAATATCATAAGTTACACATAATTATCAGTACAAATCAACTATTTTTAATATTGAAAAAAATCATTAAGTCTTAGATTCTATTCTCTATGCTATTCTATGCTTATTATTTTTATTGACTCAAATAAGTATGTGTATAATCCTATTTTTCCGACACCGCTAACCTGGCAATAGAGAAGTATTTTGCCATCTGGTAAATCCTTGTAGCATCTACTCTTAGCAGTTCAATAGTGAGTACCCTGTTTCAAGGAGGTTTTTGGGATACACCCCCGAACCAGTCATCTAAGGACAAGCAACAGGACTCGCAGAAGTCATCTGAGGCCAAAAGTAAGAAGAAGCCCAACCTCGTGACCTCATCCAAGAAGGAGAACTCTCCGGCCGTAGAGTTCGAAACTTGGTGCACTGGAGTGCTTACTTCGTGGAGCTCTAAAATTGATGGTATGTATTCAATTCATAAAACACGTTAATAATCGTAAAAGTTCAGAATACCTTCCTTTTATATCGAAATTGAACTCGTTTCCAAAGACCAGACTCAGAACTCTTAAAATTATTACTAATTTGACTAGTTATTGTTATAGTATTCTTTCGTAAATTGATTACTCAGATGCATTGGTTTTTTTTTATTTTGATTATTGTTTACCTGTTTCAGTGCCGACTTTCGTTGGTTTCCTGAAGGATATTGAATCACCATATGAAATAAAGGACTATGTCAAATGCTACCTGGGTGAATCGAAGGAATCTAATGATTTTGCTCGCCAGTTTCTAGAAAGAAGGTATTGCTACTATTGTTTTATTAGAAGCTAAATAGTAAATAGTACGTACGTATGTAGGAGTAGTAGCTACGTTATATAATGACTGACTGAATCAAAATGTCAAATAAAGACTACTACTAATCTTGAACATTTTTTATTCCCTTTAGATCTAAGTTACTTCGGCGTGGGGATGGTGACTCCATCAGACGACTTGTGCTCCCCAGCCATAGCGGTGAACCCTCGCACTACCTCCGGCTCCGACTACCAGGAGGTCAAAGGGAAAGGGAAAAAAACTAAGAAGAATAAGATGCTGAAGGTCGACGCGCGCATTCTGGGATTCTCAGTGACCGCCGCAGAAGATCGCATCAACGTGGGCGACATCGACACCGTGTGAGCTGTCGTCCGCGCCCCTCTCGTGTTCACTATAACTCGCCTTGTGATAACCCATCGGAGATATAAACACTTGTGTCGACACCTACTCTTGCAACAAAGTTCGTTGAGTCGGCCGGCGGGCTCGGCGCCGGCTCGATGGTATCCATCGGGCACCGTGATGAGGCTCCGTTATCCAGTCAACAGTAAATCTTGAACCTCGAATCAATAATACTGTTCCTCCTATTTAAAGCAATGACTCTAAATATACTCTTTATAGTTTTAAGAAAATCTACAGTATTGTTGGATCGAGGTGTGTTACTGGCTCGTCAATTTCATCTTA